>NC_056631.2:18958999-19258999 GCF_002870075.4 Lactuca sativa
AACTTTACATGTATACGATACAAGTTGTTAAAACGCGTTTTTCGGTTTAATACAACTCGTTAAAACAAATATGTTGGTGGGTTTGATACGTTTCAACTCGTTAATATGAATATTTTTTAGGTTTGATACGGTACAACTCGTAAAAATTAAGATGTTTTTGTTTCTTGTGCCATTTAGACCGGTCAAACTTTGATTGTTTATACTTTATATCATTTGTTTGAAAGATTGTAACTAATTGAATATAACACCAAAGGTAACATCCAAAATTTCAAGACCAAAAATTTTATTTTTGATATAATGATTCATAAAACAATTTATAGAAAACATCATCAAGTTACTTTGTTTCATAAAAACCATGGATCACATGTCTCAAAAGCATGTCATAAGATAGTAACAATGTCAGAGTACAATCCCAAGAATCTCATATGCGGAAAATTATATGTGTGTGATGCGCTGCTACCGTGCTGCCTCCTTTCCCTTCGAAGAAGAAGGACCTGAAACAAAAACTGAAAACCGTAAGCACAAAGCTTAGTGAGTTCCCCCATCACACCACATACCATACAATAACATACTACCAGGCATATCTGGGTGCCGGACCTACCCTGCTAAGCATATTTGGGTGCTCAACCTACCCTTGTCAGGCATACCGAGGTTCCCGACCTACCCCTTGTCAAGCATATTTGGGTGCTCGACCTACCCTGCCAGGCATATTTGGGTGCCCGATCTACCCTACGGTTTATTTCAACCGACTACGGGGACTATTTCACCCCTACCACTACCACATAGAAACATAGCATAACGTACTGCCAGGCATATCTGGGTGCCCAACCTACCATGCCGATATATCTCAACCGGGTCCGGGGACTAGTCCCCTTTCCTACCACTATCACATAATATCATAGCATACTAGCACAATAACATAGCAAATGTTGGCATACCAGATAATTATCACAAAGACAATCATATATACTATAATCAACTACTAGTGGGCCGACATTGGTGCCTTCGACCCACTTCTACTGGAAGGTAATTCACCTCAATGTCGTGAAGTAGCTAAACTGTCCTCGGCTTTGGGATCAACTGCTCTTAAACTCCTACAGATAATAATCTCCTTTAATTACTCTTTCATACTCATAACCCCTTTAAGGGTCAACTCTGGTTAATGGTCAAAGTTAAACTCAACATCCTGGTTAACTCAACTTGCCAAGTTGGTCCATCAACTCGTCAAGTTCCATAATCCATAAAACCCTAAAATCTCGAGCCTACTCGTCGAGTCCTTCCATGAATTCATCGAATTCAACTTCATAGCATAGTCGGAACCTTTTACTCATAACTCGTCGAGTCCCTCCTTGAACTCGTCGAGTTCCTCAATCTTCATAACCCAAACCATGGCCAATTCATCGAGTTATCTTCTAGACTCAATGAGTTTTCTCAATAACCGAAAAGGTTGGGGGACCACCACCCAACTCGTCGAGTCCCCCATAGTCTAAATCCATTTAGTCGTTTCCAGTCGGGTTCTAAGCTTCCAAACCATAGATCTGGTTCCTTAGGGTTGATATATCACGTAAAGTTTCTGAATTTACATCCATGCATGGGTTTTTTGGCTCAAAAGCCCTAAAAAGTGCTTCAAAAGTTGCATGGGACTCCCACGGCCATAAAGTTGGCACCTTTATGTCATGGAGTCCCTCAAAGGCTCCAGATCTGAAGTCATGACTCCAAAACATGCTTGCATCCATGAATGGTTCCAAAATATGCTCCTTAAAGCCCTAAACTACTCCATGAAGAGATCTAGTAAATGATTAGTCAAGGTATAGACTTTATACCTCAGTAAAGCTGGTTTGACAATGAAATATCTAGATCCAATGCTCCTTCCTACAACCAAGCACTTCTAGCTTCCACTCCTTCAAGAAAATACCAAAGAATCACTCTCTTTTCACTCACACACACTTAAAAGGCTCAAGATCACGAATTAGGGTTTTGCTGGACTGAGGGAGGCGATAAGGGAGGCCACAATGAAGTGTTAAGGTCCTTAAATAGGGTGAAAACCTTGAAAATTAGGGTTTCACTCTAGTAGCCCTACTCATCGAGTTGAGGCCTCTCAACTCGTCGAGTAGAGTTCAAGTCCCGCATCCCAAAAATCCGTTTCTACTCGACGAGTTTTGGGCCACTAACTTGCTGAGTCCCTTTGCAAAAATGAATAATTCTTATTAAAATACATACCAGGAACTGGGAGTTACAAATCTCCCTAACTTATTTAGACTTCGTCCTCGAAATCTACTACGTCTGGGAAAAGCTCGGGTAGTGCTCCCTCATCTCGTCCTCCGACTCCTAGGTCCATTCTGAGCCCTAGCGGTGTTGTCATTACACCTTCACTAACTCGACCTTCTTGTTCCTCAGATCCTTCGTCTTCTTGTCGAGGATGGCTACCGGTCGCTCGATGTAGTTCAAGCAGTCGTCCACCTGAATATCCTCTAGAGGTACCACCGCAGAGTCATCTACCAGACACTTCTGCAGTTAGGATACATGAAAGGTACTGTGGATCTGACTAAGCTCGGCTGGAAGATCCAACCTATACGCCACCTTGCCCGCCCAGGCTATAATCCTGAAAGGACCAATATACCTCGGGCCTAACTTGCCCCGCTTCCTCAACCGGATGACACATTTCCAAAGTGACACCTGTAGGAGAACCATATCCACGACCTGGAACTCCAGGTCCGATCGGCGTTTGTCGGCGTAGCTCTTCTGCTGGCTCTGAGCTGTCTGAAGCCTGCTCCGGACCTGCTGGATCCTCTCTGTCATCTTGAGTACCACTTCGGTACTCCCCATGACCCTCTTCCCCACCTCACCCCAGCATATCGGGGCTCTGCACTTCCTCCCATATGACATATCGAAGGGAGGATGGTCGATACTCGCGTGGTAGCTATTATTATAGGAAAAATCTGACAAAGGAAGGTAGGTATCCCAGCTACCACCTAAGTCCAAACGCATGCCCATAACATATCCTCCAGAGTTTGGATAGTCCACTCGCTCTGACCATCCGTATACGGGTGAAAAGTCGTGCTAAAGTGTAGACGAGTACCCAACTTGTCCTTAAATTTCTTCCAGAATCTGGAAGTGAATCGCACATCTCTGTCAGAACTCACGGAGACTGGCACTCTGTGCTGAGCTACTACCTCTCGAATGTAGATGTTATCCAACTTCCATAGTAATATCCTCCCAATTCCACACAGAAATATCCAACGGCTGCGTCTTGTCGTGAGGGCTCTGGTGCTATACCTTGACCTTCCTGCAGGTCAGACATCTCTCTACGTACCAGGCTATATCCCGCTTCATGCAAGGCCACTGGTAATAAGGGTGAAGACCTCTTTACATCTTTGTCGCCCCGAGATGGATGGAAAATCTGGATTTGTGAGCCTCATCCATCAGAATCGGTTGTACTCTGCCCCAGTACGGAACCCAGACCCTCCCATGCAGGGTCAGTAGCCCACGACTGTCATAATCAAACGAGGCCACCTGACCTATGATCCGCTCACACTTCCGGCGCTCCTCCTTCATACCCTCAACCTGCGCCTCTTAGATCCGCTCCAAACGTGGAGTCACCACCGTCATCCTCAAGCAAATGTATCTAATCGGGGCTTCCTTTCCGCTAAGCGCATCGGCCACCACATTGGCCTTCCCCAGATGGTCGAGGATCTTACAGTCGTAATCCTTTACTACATCTAACCACCGACACTGCCTCATGTTCAGATCCGGCTGATCCATAAGGTACCTCAAGCTCTTGTGGCCGTGTAAATGGTACATCAGACCCCATAGAGGTAGTGCCACCAAATCTTGAGGGCGAAGACAACCGCCCTCAACTCCAGATCGTGCGTCGGGTAGTTCGCCTCATGAGGCTTCAGCTGCGTTGAGGCGTAGGCGATGACGTGCCCCCTCTGCATCAAGACTACGCCCAAGCCTGAAATAGACACATCACAATACACTACAAAATCCTCCACACCCTCTGGTTGTGCTAAGATCGGCGCCTTGCACAACCTCTGTCTCAACGTCTCGAACGCTGCCTGCTGCTCAGGTCCCTAACGAAATACAACGACCTTCTTTGTCAGCCGGGTCAAGAGTACTGCTATCTTGGAGAAGTCATGTATGAATCTACGATAGTAGCATGCTAACTCGAGGAAACTCCGAATATCATATGGAGACTTCGGAACCTCCTATCTCATCATGGCCTCCACTTTGACCGGGTTGACCAAAATCCCGTTCTGGTTGACAAGGTGCCCCAGAAACTGCACCTCGCACAACCAGAACTTGCACTTGGAGAACTTGGTGTATAAGCTCTCCTTCATCAGGGTATCCAACACCTCTTGCAAGTGCTCCTTATGCTGCTCCTGCATCTTGGAGTAAACCAAGATGTCATCTATAAAGACTATCACAGAACGATCCATCATCGGTTTGCATACGCGGTTCATGAGATCCATGAACGCAACAGGGGCATTGGTGTGCCCAAAGGGCATCGCCACGAACTCGTAGTGGACATAGTGAGTCCAGAAAGTAATCTTTTGTACATCCTTATCTCTGACTCGCATCTGGTGGTAGCCTGAACGCAAATCTATCTTGGAAAACCAAGATGCCCCTGAAGCTGGTCGAAGAGATCATCAATCCTCGGGAGTGGGTAACGATTCTTCACCGTTACCTTGTTCGGCTCCAGGTAGTCTATACACATCCGACGCGAATCGTCCTTCTTCTTCACAAACAGGATTGGGGATCCCCAAGGCGAACTGCTCGGCCTAATGAATCATTCTTCTAACAACTCCTACATCTGTGTAGACAACTCCTGCATCTCGGGAGGAGCCAACCGATATGGTGCATTGGCTATCAGAGCCGCACCAGGGACTAGGTCGATCCTGAACTCCACCTGTCTCTCCGGAGGTATCCAAGGCAACTCCTCTGGAAATACGTCCGGGTACTCTCGCACCACTGGTACATCACTCACAGTCGCCTTACCTGCCTCCTGGGTATCCATATCATAGGTGACATACCCTGCACAAACCTAATAAAGGTAGCGCCTAACCCTCGTTTCTGAACACACAATTGGTCCACGCTGCGGTCTCTCGCTCTGAATCACCAGATCTCCCCCACATAAGGTCTTGACACGCACCAAGTATTGCGCATAGTCGATCACCGCCCCCATTAGGGTTCAACCAATCCATGCTGATGTTAACCTTGTTCCCACACAACGAAATGGGAACCAAATCTACGAGTATCGCTCGCTATACAACCTCAAAACACAATCTCTGAAAACCTCTGATGCCCGAACAGATCGGTTGTCAGCAATCTTGACCTCTAAAGGACAATCTAACATGCCTGAAGACTCAGAAAACCTCTTGCTAAGATCTAGAGAGACAAATGACCGGGTAGCCCTGGAGTCAAATAACACTTGTACTAGGATGTCGTTCACATGGAACGATCCTAAACAAAACACATAAACATAACACATAAATATCATAACCGACATGTAATAAGATTTAGGGAGAAGAAAACATACTCGTCATCACGTATGGTGCGGCACACGCCTCCTCGACGGTCAGGTGGAAGGCTCAGCTCCTCACCACTGGAGCCTCTGTCTTGCCCTGTCGGCCATCCGTGATCCGCAGGGTCGCTGGAGCTGGTGTCGCCATTGGTGCTCCTGATGTCAGTCGAGGGCAGTTGGCCTTCTTATGACCCCTCCGATTGAAAAGCAAATCAGGTATGATGTATGAATGGTTGGTGTAGGGGATGTATAATCCTTGCTAAAGTGCCCAGTCTTGCCGCACTTATAGCATCTCGATCCCCCAACTCTGCAAACTCCCTTGTGTGGCCTGCTGTATTTCCCACAGCGGCTTCGGCCCTATTGGCCCTTCGACCTAGAGTCGGATCCCTTGGGTTTCTTCCCCGAAACCACAGTAACCTGCCCAACCTCTACCTTCCTCTTCCGAAGGTGCTCTATTTCAATCTCTTTCTCCCTTGCCTTGGCTATCATGTCCTCCAAGGTCGGACAGGCCAAGTAGCTGACATGTTTCTGGATGTCAGCCCTCAACATGTCATGGTACCGAGTCTTCCTCATTTCCTCATCCCCTACATATTGTGGCACAAGTAAGGCCCTCTCCCAGAACTTGGTGGTAATCTCCGCCACCGACTCAGTTATCTTCCTCATATCCATAAGCTCCCTGGCCAGCCGTTGAAGCTCCACAACCGGCGCAAACTCAGCTCTAAACCTGGTCACAAAGTCCGACCAGGTCATAGCCTCAATGGATGGGGCTCCCAACGAATCACTGATCGCCTCCCACCAATCTCGAGCTTGGTCCCTCAAACATCCTACAACATACCGGATCTTCGACCCCTTAGGGCAGAAGCTCGTCAACTGAGCATACTCCATGTATGCAACTGTGATGAGATGAGGAAGACCCGATACCATGATATGTTGAGATATGACATCAAGGAGTTTTTTAGCTTTTTTGCCTTCCCGACACTGGATGATATGATAGCCAGTGCACGGGAACGAGAGATTAACCTAGAGCACATAAGGAAGAGGAAGGCGGAGCCTGGGCAGATAGTTGTGGTTTCTGCAAAGAAACCCAAGGGTTTCGAATCTAGGTCGAAGGTTCGGAGCCACTGTGGAAAATGCAGCAGGTCGCATGACGGGGTTTGCATGACAAGTGGTTCGGGTTACTAAAAGTGCGGCAAGTCAGGGCACCTTAGCAAGGATTGTACTACTTCTATCACCACTACACAAACATTATACCCGATTTGCTTTCATTGCAATCAGAGGGGCTACAAGAAGGCCAACTACCCAAGTTTAGCATCAAGAGGACCAGTGGTAGAACCAACCACTGCAACCCTATGGATCACAGATGGCCGCTAGGACAAGGCAGATGCTCCTGTGGTGAGGCGCCGTGTTTTTCAGTTGACCGCCCAGGAGGCGCGTGTTACACTAGATGTGGTGACAGGCATGTCTCTTCTCCTTACCTATTTATTTATGTAGATTTCGTTGCTCATATCTTTTATATTTTTTGTTTTAGGATCGTTCCTTGTGAACGGTATCCCTACTTTGGTATTCGGGGCTACCCGATCTTTCGTATCTCTTGCGCTCAACAAGAGGTTTGTCGGGTCTCCGAGTGAGTTGGATCATCCATTAGAGGTTGAGATTGCGGATGATCGATCCGTCCAGGCATTAGTGGGCCTTTGGCCTTCGGTTGGACTGGATCATCCATTAGAGGTTGAGATCGCAGAGGTTTTCCTTGGGCATTTGGCCTTCGGTTGGGCTTTGGACTTTTGGGCCTTAGCTAGGTTTTGGACCTTGGACCGTTTGATGCATGATCGGGCCTTAGGATTTCGTTAGTGGGCTTCAAGTTGCTTAAGTTGGGCGTTTTTGGGCCTTAGAGTCCATTATTGTGTTATTGGTCCAAGTTTTGTTAGGCCCATTATGGAAAGGTAAAATGGGCTTTTACCTTAAGGGTCTAGATTTGGGATTTAGGTATGGTTTATAACCTATTTATGATTGGGATGATTTTTTTGTGTTTAGTTTGGGATCTTCCGGTTCAGTAGCCAAGCATTTAGTTACGTATCAGCGAACTGAGGTGAGTTTTCTCACTGTATCAATGGGTCGAAAGCACCAAGGCCGACCCATTAGTTGTGATATAGGGTGTTAGCTATATTTGAGATATGTGTATGAAAGACCAGGGTTTGGCCCCTGAAAAATGTATGAAAGACCAGGATATGGCCCCTGACATCTGTATAAAAGACCAAGATCTGGCCCCTGACAACTGTATGGAAGACCGGGATTTGACCCTCGGTAGGAAATTACTTGTAAGACCATGGTTTGTCCCATAACACTAATTTTTTTTATGCTTAATATGTGGTACTTTGGGGAAACTCACTAAGCTTTTGCTTACATTTATAGTGTGGTTTCAAGTACTTTTTTTTGGAAATGGAACTTTCCTAACAAGGGTTTCCGGGTCGACTTTCGTGTAATGCCTGTGTTTCAGGGCTAAGCCTTAGTACAACGATATAATAGTCAGTTCAACCATTGTAATCTATTTTGAAGTAATAAAGATGAATTATTTGAGTAATACGTGAATTATGTGAATTAATGTGCTTATTACTTGTTTATAATGATATAATAAATAAATGATAAAAATAAGCATAAAAAATAAAGTGTTAGGTAAACCCAATATCGATGAAGAAAGTTGTAGTGGTCGTGACAAGGATTTCAGACATATAAAGGACGCCAAAATCCGAGTTATAACGAAGAAGTTATGACTTGTCGAAGTTTCGCGACAAAACCAGCACGACGCTGTGTGACGTAAATAGTGAATTTATGATAGAGGAATTTTTAGCCTTATTAATAAAAAAAATCGTAGTATACGTTAAACCGAGAGCGTGCATAAAAAGAATGCCCAAATCTGACTTCGTATGAGAAAGTTATGATTTTTCTAAGATTTGGCATAGCACTGGACAACCCGAAATTCGAATTTTAGATCGAGCGGTTTTTGGCCACTGTAACCTAAATTATAATTGAATATCTCCTTAATAGGAACTCAACGACAGACGAAAATGGAGTTCGTATGTAGAAGTTATGAATTTTACGCAGTCATTTAACAATATAATCTTCTCATACTATTAAATTTAAAATTGGTCGAGAATTAGCTGACGACGTCAAAAAGTAAAGTTGTAGATCTTGTTTTTACCTACGCGTGGATATAAAGAACGCCAAAAACGGAGCTTGTATGCGAAAGTTGCGGATTTTAGAAGTCGGAAGTGTGCTGTGCGAAAATGGGCGACGTGACACAATCCTGACCATTACTTTCTCCCCAAGGCTTGCCACCAGATGGTGACATATGGCACCAAGATGAGCCATATTTCACCCTATAATTACTAGAGATGAAAGTGGGTCCAAACCCGGAATTGACGGATTATAAGACCCGATAACCGGAGCGGTATACGGGAACCGGTTCCGGTTCGGTTCCGAGTATCAGTCCAGGTAAAGTGGGTATGGGAACCGGTTGGAACCGAAAATTGAACATTGGAACCGAATTCATGTATTAGACCCGGAATGAACCGAAAACCTAAAAATGGAACCGGAAACCTGAAATTTTGGAACGGGAAACCTTTAAACTTGACAATTTTTTTTTCAAAGTGTTTACCAATGATGCATATCTCTATCTCTGATGAATCATGTGTAATGAAGGGGCTGCAAAAAGAATCAAATATAATCACAGGGGATTATCTCCACCAGCACCTTGTGTACAAAGGTAACACCCGGAAGAACAAAAGAATGTAACAATATGAAGAACTATAAGTAACAAACTGGAAAACAGGGGATAAATAAAAAATACTTGGAGCCTGAGTATTATTGATTGAAAATGTTTTATGGGCTGCATAAAAATACGACACGAAGGGTCCATTTACACTAAACACAAAACAATCCTAGTAAAACACAAAAACTGGAATAAAAACTATTAAACAATAAAACTTTCGTAAATACCCCTGCCTCTTATTTGCACTTTCCACATATTCATTCACATGTTTTTAAGTCCCTTTGATGATTTACATGTTTTTAGCTTAACCTCTACTGCACAACAAATTCCTGAACATCCAAAACTAAATAATGACAGCTTTTCCGAAAATACCCCTAGGACATACTCGGTACTGTTTGTGTAAATCCAACCTTTCCAGATACCGTGATTGATCACCTGTTTCGTAATAGGAATGGAATCAGAGACAAGAATGGAATCGCAAACTGGAATACCAAGATTGCTTTATTAACTCTGTGTGTGCGTAGTTACAACTCACAAGTGTAAAACACATTGATCATAAATATATAGATATATGCAAATATGTATATTTATGCATGTATGTAGATGCTGATTGGACGATTTCCCTTTTTTCCAAGATTAAAAAAACCAAAAAGTTTTGAAAAATTAAAATTCATCAAGTGCAGAACTCAAACTTTGTTGATTTCAACTGGGAATATTTAAAAAAATAGAACAAAAAGTAATTAATAATTGGAGTCAAGTGGTTGGATCCATGTGATTACCTCAAAGATCAACACTGATTATTCATTTTATAAAATTTTAAACAGCACTAAGAAGTAAGAAAATGAGAAAGTTGCTGGAATATGACACTAATTATATTAATTAGAGACCTATCAGATTCAAGTGGTTGGAGATTGATTTGAAGTTCAATTGGGATTGAATGGAAGAAAAATCAAAACAAGATGAATGTTGTCGATCGTAGAGGAGAATTAAAATTTTGTTTTGAGTCACTCTTGTAGTTCCCGACTCCTGTTGTTGTCATTGATCACATGGAAGGCCCAAAAAAACGAGATTGAATGTATTTGATGATTGTCGATCACAACTATTGAGGATCCTTTGTCGACGTCGAGCAAGAGAAAAGTGAGAGTTGCCGATCACCACATATAACCCTTCAATTCTGGTTCCTTGCCCTTTACCGGTTCCATAGACGCTAGACTGGTTCCTTGGCCCACTAAACCAGTTCCGGTCCATTAAACCCGGTTCCGGTTTTTTAATCATATCCGGTTCAAAAACCCGGATTACCCGGACCCGTTGGAACTGTACCCGAAATACCCGTAACCCGAATAAGAGTAATTTCAGAACCCAATATCCGGACCACTTAAGAATTTTCCGGTTATACCGGTTCCGGTTCCAGTCCGAGTTCGGTTCCGATCCGGTTTTGCAGTTCTAAATCTCATCCATAATAAATACAACCCTTTCCACTCTCATTTCTTCACACCTTTCCCATTCTTTCTTCTCTCTACACTCTCTCTCTCTAAACCTCCCAAAACCCCCCTAAGCCCTAGGGAACTCCCCTAGCGCTAGAAGAAAGCCCCGGAGCGATCGACGGCTCTGAGAAGAAGAGCTTTTCGGCTCGAAAACGCAGCTCCAGCGAAGCCCGGTTTTTAATAAAAACCCGTTGTAAATGAGATACACCTACCATACTTTAAATACAACTTATATATATATATATATATATATATATATATATATATATATATATATATATATATATATATATATATAATATCGTTATTATGAACCTATAAATAAGATTTATTAGTGATTCAAAGTCGTTATACAAATTGATCTACTTACGGGAATGATGTATAAGCTGTGATTTAGTGAGTTGTTTAAAGTGAGATTTCCAAACAATATACTTCATATACCAAATGGACCCTACCTTTGATATGATCCTACCTAGTTGTTCCTTACTTGATAGATCATGAAAGTAGACTTTGAGTTAATGATGAATCTAGACTAATAATTAGTCGCAATGAATATTAGACTAAAATCTAGTGATAATGATACTAGGTTTCGTTGAAAGAAAATAAATTAATAGAAGTGAAGCGCTGTCTGAGTTCGGAATCACCACCTTAACAACTGAGTGCATAATTACTTTCATCTTACACATAGATATGAAGTATTTTATATAAATTATGTGCTATGTGTGCATATTGTCTGAATACTTGATGTCTATGTTGGATGAAATATTTTATACATGTTTTAAATGATTTAAACTGTATATGTATTTTATATCTACAAAATGTGTTGGGTAAAACATGGGTAGATATAATAGTTGGGTGTGATGAAATAAAATGATGAGAGGCCTCGATGTTGACGATATTTCCAGTCATCTAGCGGAGTATAGAT
This sequence comes from Lactuca sativa, assembly GCF_002870075.4. Taxonomy (NCBI): domain Eukaryota; kingdom Viridiplantae; phylum Streptophyta; class Magnoliopsida; order Asterales; family Asteraceae; genus Lactuca; species Lactuca sativa. Next base: position 18,970,699 of record NC_056631.2, read on the forward strand.
TACGACCACAAACTTTTCGAGACAGTCCAGTGGAACGCTAGCAGGCTCGCAACATGTAGGTGTTTGTAAACGATGTGTTCACCGGTGTACTCCATCCCCCTCATGGTTGCCTTAAGGACATTTATTGCTGAGGAATCTCCTTAGCAGTAGTGTCCATCCGGATGATGTTCTTTCGGCTAGGTCCCTTATGATAGGTGTTTTAGGGACATAAAGTGAGGATAACATGAACGGGTAATCGGGTTATTATTGGCTAATGAAATTAATAAACTTATTTATTTAAACGTCATTATAGCCTCCCACCCCAGCCTCCAGCACCTTTAGAGCATTTCCCCTATAAACCCTATCCCCCATTGTTGAGCTTGAGTGTGTTTGTGCTAGTTTGGAATCTTTGGAAGAGAAGGAAAGAAGGTCCATAGAAGAGAAAGGAGATCCAAGAGTTAGCTTCCATCTGTTTCTCATTCAGGTAATAAAGTTATTACCTTATGTATTCCTCCATTAAACCCTCTTTTATGCTTGTTATGTCTCTTTTGGAGCCTTATATGATTCAAACTCGAGATATGGACCCTTCTTTGGATGGAAACCTTAGATCTGGACGTTATTGAACTCCAGGAGCTCAATATAGCCACCTTTATGCAAACATGGCCTTGTTCCAAACCCTAAGTGCTTAGTATTGGATGATTTTGGTATTTTTAGCCTCATACTCTTGTGCATGCACGTAAATTTGGAAATTTTATGTGTAAAACTAGTCCTAGAAGCTCAGATCTATGAATTGGAAGCACTGAAATCGATTAGAATCGACTGTATAGTAAAAGCATGCTTGGGACTCGGTGAGTTGTTCTTCAGACTCGAAGAGTTGTTCATACGAATCGGCGAGTCACAGACTCGACGTGTTCATATGATGAAGGAGAACTCGACGAGTTGTTCATATAACTTGGCGAGTCGGATGAAGTTAGACTCGATGTTAGCATCGAAGAAGAACTCGTCGAGTCTTTGCCAAAATCGACGAGTAGAAGCGGGTAGAGGATTATAATGGATGATAGGGACTCGGCGAGTCCGGTCAACTGGAAGTTGACTTGACCAGGGGTAAATAGTAAATTTACCCTGAGATCAGTTATCAGTATCTGATTTAGTGTTTATGGGATTGTAGCCGGGGAGTTTCGGAGCAGCAGTCAGCCAGTTCCAGATTTAGCATCTCAATAGTCCGTGTTACGAGGTGAGTTTCCTTCTAGTAGGAATGGGTCTACGGCCACAATGCCGACCCGTCTAGTTAGCAGTAGTTCCGGACTTCGATCCGATGCAGTAGTTCAGTGTGCTTGATGTCTTTGTGATTCAATCATGTCCTTGTGTTATGTGTTCCGGACTTTGGTCCGATGCAGAGGGCAAGGCCCTGGTTAGTTCTGGACTTCGGTCCGATGCAGAGGGCAAGACCCTAGTTAGTTCCGGACTTCGGTCCGATGTAGTTTCTGGGCTTCGGTCTGATGTATAGGGCAAGGCCCTAGTTAGTTCCGGACTCTGGTTTGATGCAGTTTCCGGACTTCGGTCCGATGCAGTGGGCAAGGCCCAATATGTGTTATATGTTGTAGTATGGTATGTGGTAGTTTGGGGGGCTCATTGAGCTTCGAGCTTACACTTTCAGTTTTGGTTTCATGTACTTCCGCTAGCAAGGGGAAGAGCTCGGGTTGATGGCATCGCACCCACCACAGCTTCAGTTTTATCCTGGGAGTTTTATTCAGATATTTTGTTATGATTGATACAGTCCTGTTTTGACACAGTTACTATGACTTTTGAGTTACTCATTCCATGGTTTTTATTATATATATATCATTCGATGATGTGATTTTTAGTATTATTAAAACAAAAAATTTTGGGTCGTATTTTAGGGTCGTTTCAAGTTGGTATCAGAGCCTTGGTTTGAGGGATTCAGGTATACTTTCGAGTGTGTCTGAACTCAAACTAACGAAATGCTAAAGGATTTTTAAAAGAGAAACATTTTCGAAAAGAATTTTTGAAAAGAACTTAGAAAGAAAAAGAGTTTTCTCAAAAAGGGGTGTGGTGCATGCGATCAGCTGAGCTTAAGTATGTACTCCCAAATTACCCATACAAGCTTATGTTATGATTATCAGTTTTAGTTTCAATAGAACAATATGCTAGAATAGGACTAAGGATCTAGGAGGATGCCTTATGTGCCTGCTATATGTGTTTCAGCTTTATGAGAATTGCATGATAGTATTGAGTAGACAACAGTGGGATAGGCTGTTTAGGTTATGCCTGATAGTATGAGCTAGCATTGTATGCTATTATAATTTCTAGTTATGATGAAAGAAATTTTTAAGTAATTCCCGGATCCGAATGCTGCTTGCTTTGTGCTTTGTGGGACTCTGAGTGATGAGAGTTAGCCATTAGGTGAATACGTCACATCACATGGGATCAGGGTTGAATAATCTCAGAGTGCTGGATTTGGCCTTATTGCGCAGCTCTTGTTTGAGTCCAACCGTTGTAGGGACGAGTCTTTTACTCGAAGGATTATCTGAGGCTCATCACTTGTGATGGTATTCAGGCGATGATTAATTGGCATTATAAAGAGGCCTTCAGCAGTTGAGGACTGGATTTGATTGAGTCAGGGATTTCCCTAAGGCGAGCCTAGGATGAGTGTAGTAGAGATCAATAGCATTAGTAGTGACTTGGTGGAGTTGAGGCAGTTCTTGAGTAAAGTACAGATAGATGTGGAAGGTAGTAGGGGCCCATACTACTGAAAGCAGAGGATCTGTACTTGAATCAAGGAAGGCTAAGGAGAAACCAGGAAACTTGTAGTAATAGTGATCCCTCGAGATATATTAGTATTTTTGACGTTGTCGCTATGTGTTTCAGAATGGTGGTTTTACGCCCTAGACCAGCAGTCGGCAGTTCAGGTGCCGGTGAGGGATCAAGACCAGGCTCGGGAGCCGAGCATTTGGATGATCAGACTAGGGAGTTTCTCTCTTCAGAGATTACTTGCATCATACTCGAGCAGACTCCTGTGATCTTTGGTTTGATCAAGGAGGGTGTTTTGGAGCTGATGGATGAGAGGTTAAGCACCTTTCGTGCTGAGGTGGCGACCATGATGGGGTCGCGCACGCTCACCTTCAGGGAGTTCAGAGCCTATGGAGCTCCTGAATATCATGGGGCACGGGACCCCATAGCGAGTACCAGGTGGTTGGCGGATGTCGCCAATGCTTTCCGCACCAGCAGATGTCCCAAGGGGGACAAGGTCAGACTAGCATCCTATCTTTTGAAGGACAGGGCACGAGATTGGTGGGAGGAGATCGGGCATGTCATCGGGGATGACACAACACTTGATGCGATGACCTGGGCTGATTTTACTATCAGGTTCAGAGCCGAGTTTGCACCGGTTAGCCAGGGAGTTTCAGGATCTCACCCAGACTATACCGCCAAGTTCAGGTAGAGGGCTCTTCTCGTTCCTCAGTACGCAACTGATAAGGAAATAAAGAAGGCCCGTTATTAGGAGATGTTGCGGAGTGATATCCTCCAGTTTGTGAGCAGGTCCAGCTGTAAAACGCTGGATGATATGATTTCTAGGGCTCGTGAGAGATAATTGATCTAGAGATGGAGAAGAAGAGGAAGCCAGAGACAGTATCTGGCACTGGGAGTTCGGGCAAAAAGCCCAAGGTATCAAATCACAGATCTAGAAGTCAGCAACACCACGGTCGGTGTGGCAAGTGTAGGAGATTGCACGATGGGGCGTGCAAGGCAGGGAGTCCCGGTTGCTACAAGTGCGGCCGGACCAGGCATACGAGCAGAGATTGTACAGCTACTCCCACCGTTACCGCGGTATATGATCTGATTTGATTCCATTGCAATAAGAGGGGACATAAAAAGTCCAAGTGTCAGATTTTGACAGAAGCAACAACAACAGGGAAGGTGGCAGCACCTGCCCCTGCAACATTGAGGATTATAGGCGGCCGTCAGGCCCGAAGTGAGGCGCCAGTGGCGAAGAGTAGAGCTTTTCAGACGACAGCAGAGGAGGCGCGAACGACTCCTGATGTGGTAATGGGTATGTATCTTCCCTTCATATCTTTATTAATTTGATTGTTTCTTATGGTTATATGTTTTTATATAGGGTCGTTCTTAGTGAACGACATATCAACTATAGTATTGTTTGATTCGGGGGCTACCCGATCATTTGTTTCACTTGCGCTTAGCAAGAGGTTTAGCAGAGCTCCGAGGGAGCTAGATTGTCCACTTGAGGTTGAGATAGCTGATGACAGGACCGTCAGGGTCGCGAGAGTACATAGGGCTTGTTCACTACAGTTATTTGATGAGCAGTTTTTAGTGGACTTGGCTCCCATTCCCCTGCGAGGGAATAAGGTTATAGTGGGTATGGATTGGCTGAGCCCCAATGGGGCAGTGATTGATTGTGAGCTACAGTTAGTGAGGGTCCGCACCCCTGGTGGGGGAGAGTTAGTGATTCAGGGCGAGAGGCCACATTGCGGACCGATTCTTTGCTCGGCAGCGAGAGCTCGATGCTACTTTCAACAGGGTTGCGTGGGGTATGTCCCCTATGTTTTGGATGCCCGGGAGAAGGGCAAGGCGACTGTTGACGATGTACCGGTGGTACGTGAGCACCCGAATGTATTTCTAGAGGATCTGTCTGGGATACCTCCGGTGAGACAGGTGGAGTTTCAGATTGACCTGGTTCCGGGTGCGGCTCCGATAGCCAAGGCGCCGTATCGGTTGGCTCCTCCGAGATGCAGGAGTTGTCTACGCAACTGCAGGAGCTGCTAGACAAGGGTTTCATCAGACCGAGTAGTTCACCATGGGGAGCCCCGATCCTGTTTGTGAAGAAGATGGATGGGTCGCACCGTATGTGTATAGATTACCGGGAGTTGAACAAGGTAACGGTGAAGAACCGTTACCCACTCCCGAGGATAGATGACTTGTTCAATCAGCTTCAGGGAGCATCTTGGTTTTCCAAGATTGATCTGCGCTCCGGTTATCATCAGATGTGGGTCAGAGGTGAGGATGTTCAGAAGACAACTTTTAGGACCCATTATGGTCCTAATGAGTTTGTGGTGATGCCGTGTGGTCTCACCAACACTCCAGCCACGTTCATGGATCTCATGAACTGCGTATGCAGGCCGATGTTGGATTGGTCTGTGATAGTGTTCATTGACGATATCTTGGTTTATTCCAAGACTCAGGAGCAGCATGAGGAGCACCTGAGGGAGGTGCTAGAGACTTTGAGGAGGGAGAGACTTTTCGTGAAGTTCTCCAAGTGCAAGTTCTGGTTGCGCGAGGTGCAGTTCCCTGGACACCTCGTCAACCAGAAGGGGATACTAGTGGATCCGGCCAAGATAGAGGCCATGATGCAGTGGGAGGTCCCGAGGTCTCCATCTGAGATTCGGAGCTTCCTAGGGTTGGCAGGGTACTACAGAAGATTCATCCAGGACTTCTCCAAGATAGCAGTTCCACTTACCCGACTGACTAGGAAGTCGGTGGTGTTTTGCTGGGGGCCTGAGCAGCAGGAAGCATTTGAGACCCTCAGACGGCGATTGTACGAGGCACCGATTCTTACCCTTCCAGAAGGAGTGGATGACTTTGTAGTCTATTGTGATGCTTCGATCACAGGGATGGGAGCAGTGTTGATGCAGCGAGGGCATGTGATAGCTTATGCCTCTAGACAGTTGAAGCCTCACGAAGCTAACTATCTGACGCACGATTTAGAGCTGGGGGCAGTGGTGTTTTCCCTCAAGATTTGGATACATTACCTCTATGGGGTCCGCTGTACCATTTACACGGATCACAAGAGTCTGAGGTACCTCATGGACCAGCCAAATTTGAACATGAGGCAGCGTTGATGGTTAGATGTGGTAAAGGACTACGATTATGAGATCCTTTATCATCCGGGCAAGGCCAACGTTGTGGCCGACGCCCTGAGCCGCAAGGTGATGGCGACACCGATCAGAGATATATGTCTGAGTATGATGGTGATTAATCCATTGTTGGAGCAGATTAGAGAGGCACAGGTCGAGGGCCTGAAGGAGGAGAGGCAGAAGTGTGAGAGGATTGTGGTCCGAGTAGCTTCTTTCGATTATGATAGTCGAGGATGTTGGATTAGTGTCTAAGTCCATAACTATTTTGGTATGTACTTGACCCGATGGTGCATGGTCCTTTTGGGTTGCCTTCACCAAAGCAACTTGATTGGAGAAATAAATAAAGAGAGAGAGGTTATTATGATTTATTAATATGTTATAAGAATAATATATTAAAGGAGAAATCATATTTGTTTAATTAATATTGGTCAATAATTAATTAAGAATTAATTTTGTGATCAAGTGTAATTAATTAAACTAGAGGGGCTGAATTGTAATTATGTGATAGTTACAAAATAAGGTAAGAATTATCTTATTTATATGGTGAACGAATTTGAGGTGTTAATCACTTAGAATTTGACTAGGATAAGGATTTCTAGGACTTATCTTATGGTTGTTTGGTGGACAAGCAACTAGATAAGGATAAGGACTAAAACCCTAATCTTTACACCTATATAAACCCCCTAGGGCTTAGGAATTCGTGTATCCCTTCCCAAGAGGTTCTAAGGACGAATTCTAACCTCCCTCCTCTCTCTTTATACCTTCTCCACTTGCTTATGGTGTTTGTAAGCCATTAGAGAAGTGACACTTGTGACTCTCAGCTTTCCAAGGTCAATTCAAGGAGGAATTGGATTGTTATTGCTATATAACAATCAAGGTATGTTCTTAAACCTAATTACATGTGAATTCTGATTTCCATATGCTAGAATTAGGGTATATAGTCTTGGATTCAAAGTATGTACAATAGAGAAACCTAGATCCGAGCTTTAGGGTTTGTATGAGCACATAGGATGTCTTATGACCAAAACCCATCAGTGGTATCAGAGACATGATTGGTTTCTATTGTATTGATGCTTGATGTTACTGAAAATCGTGTTTTGGCCTCACTGTTCGACCTGACTCGGCGAGTCACTCTTGGACTCGGCGAGTCAGCCTTACTCGGCGACTTCCAGAGGGTGACTCGGCGAGTCGGTGCGTCAGACAGTGCTTATCTCGGGATTTCTTGCTGTTTTTGCATTGGGATAATTACCTTATCATGTTAGATTAATATTAATCCGATTATATGATATATTTGACTATAATTTTAATCTAATTGAAGATATTTATCAATTAATAGGATAATTGTTTCCTTATAAGATAATTGATTAATTATTTTAAGTAAATTGATAAATTATTTTGCAAGAAATCATCAAATATGGATAATTATGTGATTAAATGTTAATTTGAATTATTTGTTATTTGATCCTTGTTGTTGTGAAAAGTTTCATATTTGGCCCTTTAGGTTTTATAGTTTAAATTTGAACCCAAAAGTTTTGTTGTTTTGAAATTTAAATAGTCGAAACCCTAATGTTTTGAAAAAGGTTTCAAAACTTGCCCTCAAGTTTTGGAATTTAAATTTTGATTAAATAGTTTAATTTTGATGCATATTTAAATTCTAAACCCTAATGTGTTGAAATGTTTCAAAACTTGCCCTCAAGTTTTGGAATTTAAAAGTTGATTAAAAGTTTAATTAGGAATGTTAAATTCTAAAACTCTAGTATTGTTTTGAAAAAGTTTAAATCAAACCCTTATGGTTTTATTAATTAATTAAGGTGTTTAATTAAAGAGGTTTAATAAATCCATAAAAGTTTAGGTTTACAATTTAAGTGAATTAAAAGTATAATTGTTAAATTGAACCACCTAATATTTTAAAAGTGTAAAATACACCCTATACTATATATAACATTAAAAGTCTAACATTATATATATGTATGAGTAAAAGTCAGTCTTACCGTTAGTAGGCCTCATTCACAAAGCTAGTCTATAAGGGGTGTTTAAGGAAATTGCCTATAAAATGGCGATTGAATGGGTATCCACTCTTACCCACCGCACTCTTGACCAGTGGAGGGTCGTTAGCCGAACGGGTAGGATAGGACGAAACCTTCCTTTATAAGTATAATGAAGTATAAAAGTAACTAAATGTTTTCATATAATTCCCAATCTTAGTTACTTAGGCAAAAGTGAATTGATGCAATTCCATGAAATTACACTTTGTGCCCTTGCGAAGACGTTAGTGGAGCGTGTGTGGTTAACCGGCACACTAAATGGGTCTAAGCAAAGGTAGCAAAGGGTGACTCAATGTTTGTCATAGTTCGGTGGAGCGTGTGTGGTTTACCGGCACATCGAATAGGTGACTGTAACATGTGAGGGCACCATGTAAGTTTGCATGGTTATTCACACCCGCTTTGTGATCCTCGGCATCCCAGTCACAAACAAGAGGGGCATATCGAGATTTAAACATGTAATTGAAAGTTCAATGTATCTCAAAGGATCTAGGAGTTTTCATAGATTTAAAACTTAAATTCTTTTTCGTTTTTCGTGGTGGAAATTAGTGAATCGTCATTCACTTACCTTCAAATGTTCTGCAATTAGGGTTACGGCATCCCTCTCCCGAGTTGTAGAATATTGTGTTGGGTCCTAGCCTTAGTATCTCATTTGGGTGATTTACTAAGGACTCAATCTATCACCTAACTTGAATTCGTTTTCTCCCGTTTTGTAGATGTCAAAGTTCGACAACTATGGTCTTCCCAAATCCCGTGGAACAAGCATTCCACATGAAGATGATATTCCACGATTCAATCGAGGAACGAGAAATCATGCTTCACTTCCTCCTCCTCCTCCTATTTTTCTCCCCAACCCACAAGATCGAAGAATTGAAAGGTTCAATATCACTCAAGCCCTTTTGGCAAGTAAACATAAAGAAGGAAAGTCGGTGTGTGCACACGTCCTAGGGATGAAGTCGCACATTGATAGACTAAGAATGTTGGGATCCGTTGTCTGTGAGGAAATAGCTGTTGATTGGGTTCTTCAGTCACTTCCCAACTCATATAGTGAGTTCGTAAGAGAGTACTATATGATGAATCACGACGTGACCCTTATAGATCTCACCTACATGCTTATTGCTGCTGAATCAGTAATGGTGAATCTGCCTTCAAGACCTCTATGGATATAGACAATGGCAATGAAATACATGCAATGATCGAAAAGTTTGATCATAAGAGAAAGGCGATGTCTAAAGTAGTTCCATGTGTTGTTCCAAAAGAGTCATTTTGCTTTTATTGCCAAGAGAAGGGGCATTGGAGACGAAGTTGCCCTAATTACCTAAGAGATCTAAGAGATGGGAGAGTCAGAACGTATGGCTCTACTTTAGGTAAGAATCCACTATCTAACTTCGTTAAGTTCCTATTCATTGATTCTTAATACATGATGTAATAAGATTGCATTTGAGTGTTTTTGCAGGATCGGTGAAAAGAAAGGAAGCTTGTTGAGAGAGCAAGATGAATCTAATCACCAAGAGATGGATCTTGATCGCATGGACTTATAGATTAGATTTTGCGCTTAAATAGTTATGATAGAGTTGTTAGAAATTTTCCTTTTACATAGTTTTCAATGGATTTTGCATTGTAAGGACAAATTTTTCCGCTGCTTTTATAAATAAAATAAATTTTGTTTGACTTATTTATTTATTTGTTTATTTCCTTGCAATGAAATCGTTATGAAATTGATGTTTGAATATTTCTACAACGAATGGATATGATTCTTAGTTATGTTGTTTATGTAAAAGTCGAGAATTTACCAAATAGGGAGAGTTTCTCATCGCCCAAGTTTCAATTGGACAGAAATTTGGAATCATGCAACATGGTTGCACGATGAATGAGAAATTTCACATTTGGAAATTAGACTAATTCATTAACAAAGTGTCAAGTGAAGGACTAAGAGATCGAGCACACAATGTTGCGTGTTGATCAAGACCACCATAAGAGTAACAATGATATTCATCATGATTTACTAAAGGTTTAGTAAATATGATTATACTTACAAGATTAAGTGTAATTCTGAATTGATTAAAGGGTTTAGATCAATAGCAGAACGAATAAGAAGAATCAAGTAGGCAGAAAGATAAAAGTTTCTCCATTCTAAGAAGATGGGAGACTACCTTTTATGCTTTATGATAGGTCTTAATGATTAGGAACCATACCTCAATTGATCCTCTAAGTGAGTTTTAGTACAATGGTATGTCTAAGAAGAGGAATCAAGAATTGAAGAAATGGTTAAATCAATAAGTCAATCATACTTCGTTCCAATAACAAGTCTTAAAGTTAAGATTGTGACATTGAGTGAAAGGTATTAAGAAGGTTTGTAACTTTCATTAAATGTGGAAAGTTGTGATGTCTTGGATAAGACAAAAACCAACTAGGACCAATTTATGAAGTGTTTTGATAAAAGCTACACTAACTCTTGAATATTTGTTTGTCAAGAAATGGTTTTTGACAAGAGAATCATATATGTCAAGGAGTCAGTGGGAGTCTTAATAGTCTTGAAAGGTTTCAAGAACAAATCAAATAAACCTTATCGATCATCACTAGCACACGAGTTGAGGTTTACAACCTATCGTGTTGACATTATTTTGATTCTATGCCAATCCAATCGAGTTAATTATGCATGTGAGTTCTATGAGTTCTCATTTTGAACGCATAAAAGGCAAAGCACCTTAATCAATGAAAGGTACATTGATAAGAAAGGGTGAGCTGCTTAACTACTTGGAAGACATGGTGGGCAGCTATGCTACGATAAGGCAAGAAATCAAGATTAAGAAAGTTCGCTCCATATGAGTTTGAATTTGTCGTAAACTTGGTTTTGACAAATTCACATGGATAGGAACAAATACACTGTTTAAATCTAAGAGTCATAAGATTTCCTCCTTCATGAAAATGATTGTGAGGAAATGCTTTCACTAAGACAGATTTTAAGAAGATAGTGATTGTAAAATTGCATTCTCGAATTCAATTATGGTTACGGCATCCCTTTCCATAATTTGAATTGTGAGGTTTGGCAATTAGTCTTAATTGTTTAGACACACATATGAACTATCGAAGGCAAATGTGTATAAGTTCGAGAAACGTTGATAAAAGATTATCAAAGCACTAAGTATTAGAAACATGAACTTAAGAAATTCAATAAGCATTGTTTTTCTGAAAGTTAAGATGTTTATGAATACATGTCGAAGCTAGTGGGAACATAAGTGTTATGTTTTATAATAATCATCAAGATAGTGGGAGCATAAAAGTTATGATTGTATGATTATTAAGGAAAGTATTGCAAGATTAGCAATATTAATTATAGAAAACAAGAGTCATACTTTGCAAAGTCGCAATAGTTGAAGAGTTGTTTTGCTATAATTAAGGGAGAGAATATTATGCTTCATTTCAAATCTAAAGGTTTAGGTTGAGAAATGTTAATAAAATTTAGTCAAAGGTATAAAGTGTGTTCTTAAAATTTCGATTATGATTACGGCATCCCTCCTCACATTTCGAATTTTGAGAACATAGCAAATAAAACATTATGCGGCGTGTCCCATACGCTTCGGGTATAGGATCGATTGCAAATGCTTTAATGTTTGACCATTCTAAAATTTTCCAAATGTCGAGCGCATTTAGATGGAAAAAGGACAAGAATTGGTTTTGACTAAAACAATTAAACAACTATCAAAGGACAATCCAAAGTTTGACGAGGATTGGTCGTTTGTGAGTAGTTGGAAGTATAGTATTGGAAAATATGGAAATGTTTCCATATTGGATGGACCATATCGACATCATTACGAATAGATAAGATTCTATTAAGAATGAGTTGTCATATGGAACATATGGAAGTGTGTCCATATTGGGAATTGAATATTGAGAAATCTATGACTAAGATTAGAAACTTCTATGCAAAAGGATGTTCAAAGAAAGTACTTTGAGTGAGAGACATCACATCCATGGAATTGTCTTGTAACAATCTCCGATAGAAGACTTTGTAATATCATTGACAATAGTCTTTGTGACTTTGGTGCAATGACATTACGAAAGGATAAGTTGCATAGAATGTTAGAATCTAGCATATTCTATAAGTAGCAAGAATTGATATTCTTACACTTATGGAAAAAGGATTTGGAGTTGTAAAATGAGAAAGATTGGAAATGTGTTCAATTGATCTATTTCACAAAGTAAGAACCATAGGTAAACATTGTGTGCATGCTGGGAGCATGAGACAAGTGTTGGAATTCAAGAAAGAAGTTGATTACCCGAAACGACAAATAATGAGTAATCAATATGGTGATAAATAAAAGGCGTTTTATTTATACTCAAAGGTTTGAGGCCATATGGGATTAGTATTATTCTTGTGTTTCACTTTGCATGTTTTGACTTCCAGAATAATTGAGTTTATTAAGAATAATCGAATTATTCAAACGGGCCACAGTCGTTCATATGTTGGAAGTAGATATGAATGAAGACCATCGTGAATTGGTGTGTGGATTGTCTAAAGAGCATTAGACATAAGCAAATGTTTGCTGCAACGTTCATGAGTGCTTATGAATATGATTTGAGCATTGGATTAAACCCACGCTCACTTGGATCACTCCATGAAATTGTATCACGAGTGATTGGTGAGACGATAACATCTTATATTCTTGAAACCGAGATGTGTAAGTTGTATCTTGCGAATCGGTTGCACATTGATAATATGTAAACGCACCAGTAACTTGGTGTTATAAAACATATTGTTGTGTGTAATTCGGTGCGTGAGTGCAAGCGAGCATTGCATCAAAGTTTATCTGTTCCTTTTATTCAAAGTAGGATAAAAGCGATATCTTTGGGCCCCTCGATGGTTTAGTGATGACAAACGTAAATGCTCGGCCGGGCTAGGGCTAATTTGATTTGTTCAATTAGTCAGTCGTCATAAATCGGAATCGAGATATAGTACAAAGAGAATGATTTGAAATCATATCTCATATGATATCTGGAATGGAGGAATATATGATCCCTTATCTAAGGACACGCGTATCTGATATGATCAGAGTTGACAGCGGATTTGGAAAGCTACGATTGCAGATCAGGATCTGAAGTCATACGCAGAATAGTTGTTAGACTTATCCAAGTGGGAGACTGTTGGATTAGTGTCTAAGTCCATAACTATTTTGGTATGTACTTGACCCGATGGTGCATGGTCCTTTTGGGTTGCCTTCACCAAAGCAACTTGATTGGAGAAATAAATAAAGAGAGAGAGGTTATTATGATTTATTAATATGTTATAAGAATAATATATTAAAGGAGAAATCATATTTGTTTAATTAATATTGGTCAATAATTAATTAAGAATTAATTTTGTGATCAAGTGTAATTAATTAAACTAGAGGGGCTGAATTGTAATTATGTGATAGTTACAAAATAAGGTAAGAATTATCTTATTTATATGGTGAACGAATTTGAGGTGTTAATCACTTAGAATTTGACTAGGATAAGGATTTCTAGGACTTATCTTATGGTTGTTTGGTGGACAAGCAACTAGATAAGGATAATGACTAAAACCCTAATCTTTACACCTATATAAACCCCCTAGGGCTTAGGAATTCGTGTATCCCTTCCCAAGAGGTCCTAAGGACGAATTCTAACCTCCCTCCTCTCTCTTTATACCTTCTCCACTTGCTTATGGTGTTTGTAAGCCATTAGAGGAGTGACACTTGTGACTCTCAGCTTTCCAAGGTCAATTCAAGGAGGAATTGGATTGTTATTGCTATATAACAATCAAGGTATGTTCTTAAACCTAATTACATGTGAATTCTGATTTCCATATGCTAGAATTAGGGTATATAGTCATGGATTCAAAGTATGTACAATAGAGAAACCTAGATCCGAGCTTTAGGGTTTGTATGAGCACATAGGATGTCTTATGACCAAAACCCATCAGAGGATTGTTGACCATTCATGGGAGAGTCTGGGTGTCGTATTGGGTAGGAGTACGACAGGTGTTGATGGATGACGCCCACAGGTCCCGGTTCTCCATCCATCCAGGGGCGACGTAGATGTATAGAGATCTTCGACCCGATTATTAGTGGCCCTACATGAAGCGGGACATAGCCTGGTGCGTAGAGAGATGTCTGACCTGCAGGAAGGTCAAGACGGAACACCAGAGACCCCACATGTAACATCCGGATTTACAGGTACATTAATTATTCATTTATTTTTGGAGATTTTGGGAGGGGCTCAACGAGTTGACGCTTAGACTCGCCGAGTAGTGTCGCGATTTTCCATCTGGGTTAATGACCGGACTTGGTGAGTCCAGGCTGTTTAATGAAAACCCTAATCCACGGGTTTTGAGGTCTATTTAAAGGGGCTTATAGCCACCAATTGCGGCTACCAGACCCCTGAGTGAAACCCTAAGTGATCTAGAGCGTTTGTGAGGGAGGAGAGGCCATTTTTGATCCTTGTGCGGGTTTTTTTGCAAGAAGAAGGTGACCAAGGCAAGAGGAAACTGAAGAAGGCGCTATTCTATGGATTTCAGAGCCTAAGAACTCCATATTGAGGTATATTTTTGATCCTTCTTCAGTTTTGGGTGTTAATCCTTGAGAGTTAGGGTTTCTAGCCCATTTAGAGTGTGATTGTTAGTGGAATTGGTCCCTTCTTGTGTTGAGGCTGTGGATCTGGATCCAAAGAGGTCCAGAGACCTAAGACCCTTGATCTTTATGGGGTGTCTTTGGGTAATATGAGCTTAGGGTGGCATATTGAGGCCATTTCTTCGAATAGAGCCATTGGGTCTTTGCACGGGCATCAAGATCCAAACTTTACGTGTTTATATTGCTTAAGGAGGCCAGATCTATGAGTTAGAGGAACAGATCTGACCTCAAGAGGTCTTTTGAGCTCGAGTATGGCATGAACTCGTCGAGTACCAAGAGCAGACTTGGCGAGTAGGGTTAGGGTTTCCCCATAGTTCACTCAGTGAGAACTTGTCGAGTTGGGGGAATGACTCAGTGAGTCAGAGGGAATTAGAGGACTGGAGTTCAAGGCGGAACTCACCGAGTTCATAATGGGACTCGACGAGTTGAGTCGGGGTGGCCCCGTGATTCATGCCAGGTGTAAACTGTCGAGCAGGGGGAAAGAATCGACGTGTTTTGCGAGTCTAGAGGGTTAGTGGACACGCATAGACTCGCCGAGTCACCCAAGTGCACTCAGCGAGTCGGGTCAAAGTTTGACCGTTGACTTTGTTGACTTTGAGGGTTTGGTCAACAATGGGGTCTTTGTGTCTAGAGAAAGGTAAAATGGTCTTCTACCCTTCTAAGGATGCCAAGAGAGGGTTGAGTCTAGTCTCGAGAGTTATATTTATAAGATTATTTAGTTTATGTGATTAGGCGGAGACTAAACCATATTTCTACCGAGTTAGAGATTTACCGAGACATCCGAGGTGAGTCTTCTCACTATACTTTACCTAGAGTGGTAACAGAGTTATGTGTTAGTGTACTATTGAGTTATGTACCACTGTATCTGTATGCTATTTATCTGTTATTGTGATATGTGATATGCATGATTCAGAGTTTCCAGAGATAGGACCAATGGGTCCATAGAGTTAGGGCTAGAGAGCCTACAGAGAGTTGGGACTGGAGGGTCCCACTGAGACACACTGACCAGAGGGTCAGCAGAGCTATAGCCTGGAGTGGCTAATATGTGTTAGAATGATATTTTGGGGAACTCACTAAGTTTCGTGCTTACAGTGTTTTGTGTTATGTGTTTCAGGTACTAGTGAGGAGCGCGGGAAGGCGCCGACATGATTCGTACACATACTTGGAGTTTTTATGTATTTCGATCTTGGGAAATGTTCTGTGGAACAGAGATATGATACAATGAGATTTTATTAATAATTTGTGAATGAAAAATGTGTTTTGAAAATGAGAAAAATTGTTTTAATTTTTACGTTGTTACACCACAGAAAGATGCAATCGTTAGACATTCCTGTATGAAAATGGGAGGATATCACTATGGATTTCATCACTAAGCTTCCCAGGACCGCACGTGGGGTTGACTTGATTTGGGTCATAGTGGATCGGCTGACCAAGAGCGCGCATTTCATACCGATTTAGGAGAGCATATCAGTCGAGAAGCTAGCCGATATTTATGTGCGCGAGGTAGTGGCACGGCATGGGGTGCCTATATCAGTAGTATCAGACCGAGACGTCCATTTTACTTCCATGTTTTGGAAGCGATTTCATGACGAGATGGGGATTCGTCTTCATTTTAGCACCGCTTTCCACCCCCAGACGGACGGGCAGAGCGAGAGGACGATTCAGACTCTCGAGGACAAGCTTCAGGCATGTGTCCTAGATTTATGTGGCAATTGGGATACATATATTCCTTTAGCAGAATTTTTGTATAACAACAGTTACCACGCTAGTATTGACCGCCCTCCTTTCGAGATGCTCTACGGGAGGAAGTGTAGGACCCCGATTTGTTGGGGCGAGGTCGGTCAGCGAGTCATCGGGAGTATTGAGGTGGTGCTCAAGACCACAGAATTGACCCAACAGGTCCGTAGCATATTGCAGACTGCGCAGAGTCGACAGAAGAGTTACGCCGACAGGAGGCGTCCGGACTTGGAGTTTCAGGTGGGCGATATGGTCCTCCTGAAGGTATGACCCTGGAAGGGTGTTATTAGGTTCCGGAAGAGGGGCAAGCTGGGCCCCAGGTTCATTGGTCCTTTTAGGGTTTCAGATCGGGTGGTTCGGGTTGCTTATCGGTTGGATTTTCCAGCAGAGCTTAGCCATATCCACAACACTTTCCATGTTTCCCAGTTGAGAAAGTGTTTAGTGGAAGAGTCAGTAGTTGTGCCATTGGAGGATATTCAGGTTGATAGCATCCTGAATTATACTGAGAGACCAGTTGCGATCTCAGATCGGAAGACGAAGACCTTGAGGAACAAGGTGGTTCAGCTAGTGAAGGTGCAATGGCGGCACCAGAAGGGTTCGAAGTGGACGTGGGAGACCGAGGGGGAGATGAGGGAGCATTATCCTGAGTTATTTTCGGATTCAGCGGCAGCAGACTTCAAGGACGAAGTCTAAGACAAGCAGGGGAGAGTTGTAACGCCCCATTTCTGGTATGTAAATTTAATTAAAGTATCTTCATTTCTTAAGGGGTACTCGACGAGTCTATAGCCCGACTCGTAGAGTAGAAGCGGGATGATCACGCGATTTAAGTTGACTACCCGGCGAGTCCATATGTTGGGACTCAACGAGTTTGCATGTCTAGATGAAACCCTAAATCCCAGCGTTTGTACCCTATTTAAACGTCATTATAGCCTCCCAACCCAGCCTCCAACACCTTTAGAACATTTCCCCTATAAACCTTAGCCCCCATTGTTGAGCTTGAGTGTGTTTGTGCTAGTTTGGAATCTTTGGAAGAGAAGGAAAGAAGGTCCATAGAAGAGAAAGGAGATCCAAGAGTTAGCTTCCATCTATTTCTCATTCAGGTAATAAAGTTATTACCTTATGTATTCTTCCATTAAACCCTCTTTTATGCTTGTTATGTCTCTTTTGGAGCCTTATATGATTCAAACTCGAGATATGGACCCTCCTTTGGATGGAAACCTTAGATCTGGACGTTATTGAACTCCAGGAGCTCAATATAGCCACCTTTATGCAAACATGGCCTTGTTCCAAACCCTAAGTGCTTAGTATTGGATGATTTTGGTATTTTTAGCCTCATACTCTTGTGCATGCACATAAAGTTGGAAACTTTACATGTAAAACCAGTCCTAGAAGCTCAGATCTATGATTTGGAAGCACTAAAATCGATTAGAATCGACTGTATAGTAAAAGCATGCTTGGGACTCGGCGAGTTGTTCTTCAGACTCGACGAGTTGTTCTTTAGACTCGACGAGTTGTTCATACGACTTGGCAAGTCACAGACTGGACGTGTTCATATGATAAAGGAGAATTCGACGACTTGTTCATACAACTCGGCGAGTCGGATGAAGTTAGACTCGATGTTAGCATCGAAGAAGAACTCGTCGAGTCTTTGCCAAACTCGACGAGTAGAAGCGGGTAGAAGATTAGAATGTATGATAGGGACTCGGTGAGTTGGCGGCCCAACTCGGCGAGTCCGGTCAACTGGAAGTTGACTTTGACCAGGAGGTTGACTTAACCAGGGGTAAATAGTCATTTTACCCTGAGATCAGTTATCAGTATCTAATTTAGTGTTTATGGAATTGTAGCCGGGGAGTTTCGGAGCAGCAATTAGCCAGTTCCAGATTTAGCATCTGAGTAGCCCGTGTTACGAGGTGAGTTTCCTTCTAGTAGGAACGGGTCTACGGCCACAATGTCGAACCGTCTAGTTAGAAGTAGTTCCAGACTTCGATCCGATGCAGTAGTTCAGTGTGCTTGATGTCTTTGTGATTCAAGAATGTCCTTGTGTTATGTGTTCCGGACTTTAGTCCAATGCAGTATGCAGTATATGTGTTTATGCTAGTAGGTATGATTATGCTATGCTATGTTCAGTCAAATTCCGGACTTCGGTACGATGCAGAGGGCAAGGCCCTGGTTTGTTCCGGACTTCGGTCCGATGCAGTTTCTAGACTTCAGTCCGATGTAGAGGGAAAGGCCCTAGTTAGTTCTGGACTTCGGTCCGATGTAGTTTTCGAGCTTCAGTCCGATGTAGAGGGCAAAACCCTAGTTAGTTCTAGACTCCGGTCCAATGCAGTTTCCGGACTTCGGTCTGATGCAGTGGGCAAGGCCCAATATGTGTTATATGTTGTAGTATGGCATGTGGTAGTTTGGGGGAGCTCACTAAGCTTTGTGCTTACAGTTTCAAATTTGGTTTCAGGTACTTCTGCTAGTAAGGGGAAGAGCTCGGGTTGATGATATCGCACCCACGACATCTTCAGTTTTATCCTGGGAGTTTTATTCAGATATTTTGTTATGATTGATACAATCCTGTTTTGACACAGTTACTATGACTTTTGAGTTACTAATTCCATGGTTTTTATTATATATATCATTCGATGATGTGATTTTTAGTATTATTAAAACAAAAATTTTAGGGTCGTTTCATCTATGTGCTCACCAGGCTCCCAAGTCTGACCCACTCAGTTTCATGTGTTACATGTAGTGACACTCGAGCATAGATGTGATGTGTGGATGAGGGATTACAGATTATAGGCCTGTATATATGAATAAATGTTGTAAGGCTTATATTGTACTGTTTATGCTTTTGAACTGTATCGAACATGACATCCTGAGATTTTTAATGAAATACATATCTTCGGAAATGCTTTGATAAATCTTTATCATATTTTATTTTGGGAACAAATTCCGCAACACTTTTTTTTTAAAATGTTACTCTAATTTTTAAACAAAACATAAACAAAATCGGTCTTTTCTAGCCGTGAAAATGGGGATGTCACATTTCATGCACCTTCTAATCCCCTGCTGCAAACATGAGGCTTTGCCTCATGCCCTGAAGTCATCACATGCAAACCTCAATGGCCACACGGGATGAGTAATGTCAAGATTTGAACAAGGGTCCATAGGTTATCCACCATAAGGGTTCGGCGTGATGACACAACATTCACTCCTCACCACGTTCCACATTTTATATATTGTACTCAGATGATTTGACATTATTGTTATGTGATGGTTTTGGAATAATAAGCTGATTGTAACTCATGTTTTTAAAATAAAAATTTTATCCTGTTTTTTTGGGTCATTACAATTTACAAAATGGATCATGGGAAAAGTAAGTTTTTCTGTGGATAAAACATTCGTTCGTTTAGGTTCGAACGTGAAGAGGTAAAGATAGAGACATGAAAACCATAAAAAATCGAAGACATCTTCTTCAATAACGATGACAGATTGTTAAAGAATATAGTATATAAAATTTTCATATTCTTCAAAAATGATGACAGATAAGTAAAGATTGTAGTATAGAACATTGTCTATATTCTTCAATTTTTTTATATCATTGCTTTACATAATAAAAGTGGTTGTTTTATGTTATAAAAATGATTCTTATTTATATAATATATATTCTTGATTAAATTGAAATACATTTATCGTTAAAGATTGATACGTTATTGTGTAATATATACAAATGTATTCTATAATAATGTTATTCTAAAAAATCATTCTGAATGTAATCATATTCTTTAAAAATGAAAAAAAAATACATGTTCATATATGTTGAATGACTACTGTAATTTGTAAGAAATTCTGATTTTATTTAAATGTGTTGAATAAAATAAAATATGTTATTTTATATTATTAGTTATTGATACTTACTTGTCTAATATATAGGTAACTTTTGTTTCTCTATTTTAATAAAATGTCATAATTGCCTCTAGTAACTATATACTAATTGCTAGTCCATATAAATAACATGCACTTTAGTAATAGCTTAACTATGTGTTGAAGGGTTTAGTATATCTATAAACATGGAAAGTAAATTGAAATTTATGAAAATTTACTGTATTAACGTTTTTATTTTAGTGTCTATATGGAAAACCTGGAAAACCTATTAACCTCATATATATATATATATATATATATATATATATATATATATATATATATATATATATATATATATATATATATATATATATATATATATATATATATGAGGTTAATAGGTTTTCCATATAGACACTAAAATAAAAACGTTAATACAGGAAATGTAACACCCAAAGTTTTGAAGGCCAAGAAAGGAAAGAAAACCCTAAGTTTAGGGGTCGACTCGACGAGTCCAAAGGGGGACTCGGCGAGTCCGAGCGGGATCCGGGTCGGGGTGTAAGTGACCAACTCGGCGAGTCGGCCAAGTGGACTCGGCGAGTCTGGTCTGTGCGTGGAAAACCCTAAATTCGGGACTTGGAGCCTATATAAACGTCTTAATCTTCTTCCTAGGGTTCCCTTACTGCCTCTTCAGCCCTGGATACCAAACCCTAGCCGTCATAACCTTTGATTGAGCCATTTGTTGCCTTGGAAGGTGCATTAAGCTTGGAGAAGGAAGAAGGAACTTGGAGGAGCAAGAAGGGACTACAGATCTGGAGTTTGTGGAGCCTTTCTGAGATATTGAAGGTAATAAGTCGTCCCTCTCTCCTTTATGTCTTCCATGGTTGGGAGATTTGGGGCTTTTAAGCCATGGTTTGACACCCATTTGAGTTAGAAGTCGGATCTGGAGTTGCTACTTCAGATCCAAGTGTGTTATGGACTAGAGAAGCATAAAGTATCAGCCCTTGAGTCAATATTGAAGCCCCTTGTCCTTAAACCCTAGTTTATGGTGCTTTTTGCCTAGATCTCCATCTCTACACGTAAATTTTGCAACTTTACGTGGGGAATATGCTTGGGAAGGGTAGATCTACAGTTTGGAGTCCATGCATGACTCAAAAGTCCTCTGCATGTATGTAGATCTGAATGAACTCGGCGAGTCCTTCGAGTGGACTCGGCGAGTAGCATGAAGATGAGGAGGAACTCGACGAGTGGGATGAACGGCTCGTCGAGTCGGTTGATGATGGGCATGAACTCGGCGAGTTGGAGGAACAACCCGGCGAGTTGGATGAAGATTGTCTTGGACTCGGCGAGTCTGTTCTTGGACTCGGCGAGTCAAGTCGCGAAACCCCAAACCCTTCGAGTTTAGAATCGAATCAGTGAGTCGATTAGAGACTCGGTGAGTTGGACAGGTCAGGACTCGAAAATCGGTAGACTCAGCGAGTCATGGACTGACTCGGCGAGTAGAGTCGCGAGTGGAAGGACTCTGGACTTATGAACTCGGCGAGTCAGTAGGGTGACTCGACGAGTAGGGTTGACCTGGAAAGGTTGACTTTGACCAGGACTTTGACTTTGACCTGAGTTGACTTAGTTGACTTTCGGGTGATAGTTAGACTAAGGATTTCATTGATGTTGGTAGCACGGAAGCTAGTGGAGCAGGAGTTCAAAGAGTTGTCGGTCAGCAGCCAGAGGATTATCAGCAGAGTTCAGCAGTGCGATGTGAGTCTCCTCACTGTTTGTATGGGTCTAAGGCACCAATGCCGGCCCAATTAGAATATGCATGAAAGACCAGGGGGTGGCTCCTGGCACACAGTATGTTAGTATGGATGACAGGAAGACCCGGGGGTTAGCCCTAGGCAATATGTATGAAAGACCAGGAGGTGGCTCCTGGCGCATTGTATGCTATTATATATGAAAGACCAGGAGGTGGCTTCTGGCACACTGTATGTTGTTTAGCTAAGTAGAGTAGTATGTACGGTTGTCTTTGTGATACTTGCATAAAAGACCAGGGGGTGGCCCTTGGCACATGTCTGTAAGACCAGGGGGTGGCCCTTGGCACTTGTCTGTAAGACCCAGGGAGCGGCCCAGGCTTGACCAGAAAGACCACGCGCGGCCCGTGGCATAATGACAAGACTATGTTTGGCACATAGCACCTTATTTGATTATGGATAAGTCGGTTATGTATAGCTCTTGGCTATGAATGGTTTGTATGGTATGTGGTATCTGGGGAACTCACTAAGCTTCATGCTTACGGCTTTCAGTTTTGGTTTCAGGTACTTCCGGTAGCGGATGTTGGAGCTCGGGATGATCGCATGGCACACACCATAGATTAGTCAGCCTGGGAATGTTTTACTCTGATATTGAACATGTGTTTTAAAAACTAATACTCTGTTTATGTTTTGAAATGATAATTTTACTTTAAGTGATACTTTATTAAAAGGAATTTTTCGTCTTGAATTTTGGGACGTTACAGGAAATTTCCATATATATATATATATATATATATATATATATATATATATATATATATATATATATATAATTTTATTTTTATTATTTTACATCATATCTTGTAATTTATATTAACAACTTATGAATATATGGTTTATAAGATTCATACCTTTTTATTCAAACTAGGAGAAGCTCCGCACTTTAGTGCGGGCAAGAGAAATTAGTGTACGAATGGAATAATGTTTACCGACACAACCATTTTATAATTTTTATAAAGAAAATTTGCATACATACCTTCAGAGTAGGAAGTTATAAAGAGTAGGGACCAGAAGAGGCAAATCTCAAAAATATGCAGTCAGCGCACCAATTTAGTAAGTGGCAAATTTCTAAGACTACAATACTATACTGTTCCTCAATGTTATGAGAATTAATTATATGTATAATGCGAATAAAACATGCATTTCAAGGTTCATTGAGAAAAAATAATCTGTTTTATTATAATTTTAATTTAAATCTTATTATTATATCGATATTATAGACAATAATAATTTGTAAATTTTTATATATTTATTTTTTTAAGCTAATCTAAAGTGTTGGAATTTAAAACGATCAATGATAAAAGGAAAGGGTTGTAGACCTTTATAATGGACATAGATACACGAGATTATAACAATTTTTTTTTTCATTTAAATTTTTTAGGCCATTTTTTTATCGAAAAAAAACCCGAATATATCATTGTCAATGATTTGTCGTCATCTTTCCATAGAGATTTATATTGATACACAAAAAATGACCAATTCATTATTTGTTTTTTGAAAAGTTAAAGCCTATTTTTTATTGAAAAAATTTATTAAATATATAAAAATTCATATTTTTTTGTCCCTTTTAAACATAGATTAATATTAATATAAAAAAATAAAAAAATACGAAATTTCAGTACATCACAATGTGAATCTTCCCAAATTCATATTGGGAATTTGAGTAGATTCACAATGTGAATAATAGTAAGTCAGATTCACATTGTAAATGTTAAAATTGAAATATTTACAGTTTAGATTTACAATGTGAATTTGAATTAATTGAGTTTTTTTTTTTTTTTTTTTTTTTAAATTGTTGATGATGTTTATTAACAGAGGACAAAAAATTGAGATTTTTTGTATAGTTGGTTTTTTTCTTTATATATTTTTATTTATTTTTACAAAAATAAACTTAAATATTGAAAAAAAACAACAAAACGAAGTGAATTTTTTTCAAAAAAAAATTGTTTTTTTATATATCAACGTAGATCTCTAGGGAAAGAGGACGGAAAATTATGAACAACGGTATATTTGTTTTTTTTTTTCGATAAAAAACGTGGATTAAAAGCAATTCTAAACGAAAAAAGTGGGTTTTTTTTGGTAAAAATGTGAATTTTATGGTATAATTTGGTGTATGTGCGTCCACTGTACAAGTGTATATCCATTTCCTTGACGGTTGATCACTTTAAATTTCGACGCTAACAATTGGTTCATTGGTTCTTTGTTAATAATGGTTATCTATTGATCTATATATATATATATATATATATATATATATATATATATATATATATATATATATATATATATATATATATATATAGTGAGAGAGAGAGAGAGAAAGAAAGTGAGAGAGAGAGAGAGAGGTTTCGTTGAGAATAAAAAAATAGAGATCTTGAGATTCAACCTCAGCCACGTATTTCACATCTACCGCTCTAACCCTACGACGTACCGACGTGCAGAACTATAATAATCATAAATGATTATATAGCGTCGCCCGTTCTTTTCTCCCCCCGACACCATCCCCACCACCACAACCGCCACCGCCACCGTCACCGCCACTACCACCACCTCTAACACTAGCCGACCCCATCACTGCCATCTCCATCACTTATACCACTGCCACCTCTTCTGCCACCAATTGTCATAATCATATATGATTACTCCATCTGTAAACAAACATATATGTATAATCATTTATGATTATGTATATACGTATAGACATGTATAATCATATATGATTATACCTCTCTGTCATATAGTCAATTTTGATTAGGTATACGTCGTTGCTGCCGGTACGCTGGAGCGTTAGACCGACAAATGAGAAATATGTGGTTGAGAAATATATCAACTATAATAAATGAAGATTCATTTTGCTACATGTCAATCTGTCATGAGTATTGACACTTGTTATTTTATTATATTTTTGAAATAAATAATATCTACATGTCAATTTTTTGGATTTTTCAAATTTTAAATTAATAAACCACATAATACTTATATATTTATATATGTAATGTCTTAAATGTAATAAATATGATAATAATTGTAATTAATAGGTTTCCTTATTCTTTATTTCAAAATTATATTTAAAAAACACTTAATGTTTACATTTTAATATGTAATCTTTTGTTTAATCAACCCGTATAATACACGAGTTTTACACCTAGTTTATGAATAAGACTTGTTTTCCCTTTTCTTGTAACTATTATGACTCGGCAGAATAATTTTTATATTTTCATAGTAGTTATCATTCTAAAATTCATGATATATATATATATATATATATATATATATATATATATATATATATATATAAAGATCAATTGAGAACACCTAAAAGATTGATAACGCGAGAACAGTTCTGAACCAATCAATTTATAAGGTTAAGTTACTAATTTAATATTTAAATTAAATTGCAACTCTTAAAAGCTAGGGATAATGATTTTAGTTACTTAAAAAATTAATAATGTTTTTAATTAATGGATCAAACTGATAAAATTACCTAAGTATCTTTTTGGTATATTTTAAAATACCAAAAATATTTAAATTAAATGAAAAATTTTATGTAACTAAAATCATTATCCCTAGATTTTAGGAGTTGCAGTTTAATTTAAATATTAAATTAGTAACTAAACGTTATAAATTGGTTGGTCCAGAACTGTTCTTGTATTCTTAATCTTTTTGGTGTTTTTATTTGAACCTACTTATATATATATATATATATATATATATATATATATATATATATATATATATATATATATATATATATATATATATATATATATTCTAATAAATGAATATGTTTATTCTCTTATTGACAAGTGTCATACTATTAGAACTCCTCATTAATATTATATGCCACTTATCATACCACTTGTCAACCAATTAATTATCAATTTCAAATTTCAAAATTTAAATTTCTCACTCAAATTATATTAAATTAATAATTGATTCCCCATTTTAAATTTTAAGTTTTAGAATTTTTCATTCTAGTTATATTAAACTAATAACATAAGATTAAAAAATAAAATAAAACTTTATATAGATTATAAGGTGATATAACTTCACGTATTTATTTAAATCAATGACTATAATTTTCTATAAATAAAAAATATCTCTTAACTAATAATTTATTTAAAATAATTTGTTAATAATTTTGATTTTTTTAATATGAAAGTTTAATTAATTTTATAACCGTGATTCTTTTATATATATATATATATATATATATATATATATATATATATATATATATATATATATATATATATATATATATATCAATTCTCATTGTAATTGTATTCCTTCATGTGTATAGAAGTCAAACACAATAGAAACAATGAGCTTAGTGATACCCAATTAAATGATGATATGTGTCATATAAATATATTAGAATACCATTAAATGAGTATTAAAAATTACACATATCACTATTTAATTTGATAGAATAATTTATATAAACAAAAATAAAAAGATATTTATTTTCTCTTAAATGTGTTTTGTTTATTTATATACAAACAAGAGAAAATAACTCAATTTAGTTTACGGTACTTCTATGTTTTTAGTTATTGGTTGAAACAATAAATATATGAACCACCTATTTATGTTCTCACAAATATACTAATTTCATGTCTTTTATTCAGTCACGTGTATATGTTGCAGACAAGCATGTGCAAAATTTGGTTTTAGATAATATGTAACTTGTTTCCTATATTGATTTAGTTTATAAATGAAATTGTGGAAATTATTTAAACTTTTATATTTATTTACCATTTTTTGTCTTACATTGTACATGTGGTTTTACCAAAAACATTAGTAAAACACTTTTTTTTTTTGTTAAATAGTAGTTTCTAATCATTAATAAGTGCTAACACATTTTAAAGCCACAAATGTTGGGCTAACTTCAAAGTTAGCTATTAATTATAATGTTTGATAAACTAACTGATATATATATATATATATATATATATATATATATATATATATATATATATATATATATATATATATATATATATATATATATATATATATATATATATATATATATATAATGACATAAAAAGAATGTTGGCAATTAAATTGTTTATAATTAATGAATGATATATTTGAGACAATTCTAAAAAAACTTAATGGAGATGTTGACAAATTATTCTAAATAGTTTATAAAAAGTTAGCTTAAAGCATCTGCAATTGTAGTTTTTTTTCTAAAGATTTTTTACTATTTGAAAAGATTTTGGAAAATCTTTTATCCGTGTTGTAAAAATCTCGACTAAACTCTGATTAGTGCCTAGATTGTAGCTGACTGACTAGAAAACACCTTACGATTAATCAATGCTTAAACAATGAGTGAATCTGTTGAAAGTGGTGATTTTTTTTAACACTTATTAAAAAGTTTTATATCAATGAAAACTATTTGCGAAATAATTAATCTTGTATTAATCACATTAACTTTTTTTTTTGTTATAATGTTAGTGGTATTTACCAAGTTTTTTTATGATATTAATCATAATTAGTATTTTAAAATTAAACGAATTTACAATTTAAGTCTCTATCTAGTCGCCGACTAATTACTGATTAAACCATAGTTGCTAGTCAACCGACTTAGTACCGTCTAACCATGGACGGAGCATATATAGGGACAGGGGGGGCTGTGCCCCCCCCCCCCCCCCCCCCCCCCCTCCCCCCCAATTATATATATATATATATATATATATATATATATATATATATATATATATATATATATATATATATATATATATATATATATATATATATATAAGTATTAAAAATGTTACATATTATGTCGAAAACTATAAAATTTGATTTTGACCCCTCCTGTTCTTCAATTTTTATATGTATTCTATTTTCGGCCACCAAATCATAACTTCAAGTTCCCTCATGACGTCTAACGAATTTTACAACCTCAATTTTTACCATTGTAGACAAATGCTTATTTGATATGTCATTCCAAACACTTATTTTTTTCCCCTAATTTCCTAATTTTCTTTTATGCTTTGTCGCATTTGTACATTTAGCAACATTTTATTTTGTTAATTATATTTAGATATTAGATTTTTTGCTTCTATATTTAGTTAATTAGTTGAGTTGATAAACACAATCAAAATTAATATATTTTATGACACAATATTACGGTGATCTTTATCGATATTTATTATAATGTCAACTTTTTATTTGTTTTAATTATAATGTCAAATAGTATTTTTTTTTTACAAAATATACGTATGTTAGTATAATGATAAATTGTATTAGTGAGCTTAATAAAACATTTAAGATAGATAAAATATAAATTAGTTAATTTAAAAAAGAAAAAGAACTTTTAAAAAATATTAACCATCGGAGAAACCATTTGATTAAAGTTTTTTGTTAGATAAAAGTTAATGGAAAAATGATTTGATAAACATTTTTTTTTGAAAGATTAACTATGGAGATGCTTTTATAAACTACTTTTTAATAAACTAAAAGAAAGCTTACTGCGGCAATGCAAACATAAATAATTCAATTTTTTATCTATATTAATATTTTGCAATAAGTATTTATCCTATCCAAGAGCATATGATAGGGGTGAGCGTAATAACCGAAAAATCGAACCAAAACCAAATTAACCAATATAACTGAACTATAATAACCGAACCATTTTAAAAACGTTGGTTCGGTTTTTAATTTTTGTTAACCAATAACTAACGGTTCGGTTATGGTTTTATAGGTTACCCAAACCATTATTAACCGAACCGCTAACTTTATATTTTAATATAAATTATAGATTATATATAAAATAATATAGTGAAACTTATTTAAGATCCATTAAAATTTTGAAAATATAATCCATTAATCCTCACTTATCAGGAGACGAACGAACAATCAAACCATCAAAGGCTGCTGACATAGACACACACAATTTTCCAATCATGCATTAAGTTAGATTATTGATTAATGTTGTAATTCATAACCGGCTAATTCTACAATTTGTAAACATTATTCACAATTAGTTTAATATTCACACTCATAATCTTAATCGAAGGTTTCTCACACCGTTAATCCTAATCAAAGATTATTTTGACTTTATAGTCCTATTTGAAGGATTTTTTTAACTTTATAATCAAGACTTCTAGATAAATTAAATTTTTGGTTCTTTTCGACTCTATGATATATTAAGAATGTTTTTTTTTGAATTTATTTATTTATTTATTTTTGACTTAATCACATTGAATGTATATGAGTGATTATCTTTTTTTATCCAATAACACATAATATGAATGTTTGGCTCTTTTATTTTATATTTTTTGATTTAATCGTATTTATGTATTTAATGTTTATGAATGTTTGACTTATTTTAATATTAATATCAATTATCAATATAAAAAATTATTAATGCTGATTTTTTTTAATGTTTTATATTTTTATTGAATGGTTTTTTATTTTGAATGTGACTGTGTTATCTCACTCTAAGTATTAAAGGTACACATTTTATTCTATTACTATAAGCTAGGTTACAAACATTGGTGTCGAGGACTTTTTGGTATTCTATCTTCATTTTTATGCCAATATACTTTCGACATTTATATTATTTTGAACATTATGGTTAACCAATATTAGCCATTAACCAAAACCATTAACCGATAAAAACCATTAACCATAACCAATATTAACCATACCCAATGACTACCAAAATGCATTAACCAATCATAATGGTTATGGTTCGATTTTAACCAATAACCGAACCAAACCGCCCCATACACACCACCAAACCATAACCGCCCCATACACACCCCTAGCATATGATATGGGCAGCGAGAAATGCTATTATTGCTGATGTGACACCTCATAACCTAGTCATAACAATATGAACATCACCCCCTTCTTGTTGTATCTAGTTGTGTTGCTTCTTGTTGTGACCATGACTAGATGAAACGTGATCTTCTATTGGCTGCACAATTTCTCTCTCTCTCTCTCTCTCTCTCTCTCTCTCTCTCTCTCTCTCTCCTTAACCGATGTTATAACACTATGAACACCATCCCTCTTCTTGTTGCTTCTTGTTATAACACCACTTCAAGTTGTCCATACCTAATAGTCTAATAAATGAATGTTTTTTGGTCACTTGTCACACTCTTATTCAATTTGCTAAATGTCATTTTGTAGTTATTTTGAATTATTTTTTTTGTACACATGTCATTTTATGAGTTATTTATTTTATTAAATTTCAAATGATATTTTAATGTAATAGTTGCAATAAATATAATAATACATTGATATCAATTTCATTAATGAACTTACCTTTTTAATTTTAAAATTTTCAAAATTAAAGTTTATTAGTTTCTTTTATTTATTTAAATTATTTGTTTAAATTTAAAAAAATAAAAACATTTTCATTATAATAATTCATTATTTCTTTCTTATAAATTCAAAATTTTAAATATTTTGACATTTATATTTAGGTTTTTTTTTTTTTTTTTTTTTTTTTTTTTTTTTTTTTTTTTTTTAAATTAACCCATATAATACATGAGTCCCACAACTAGTGAGTAAAATATATAAACTTACATTTAAATATAATCCACAACAAAATATCATACTTTATTATATTAAATTACATGTTAAATTAAACGTGTATTATTTGACAACAAAAATTCAAACAACAATATAATAATTTCCTGTTTTACACTTGTATTTGCTGTTACCCTATGCCCATCAGAATAAAGACTCCTAAACGACATAATTGTGGTTATGTACAATTGTACATGAGGTTAAAGTGAAATTATGACAAATATATATGAAGTTGACTTTTGAAAGAAAGTCAATAAAATTTGAACGAATTAAATACAAATAATAGCAATAATAATATTTTTGGTTTGTTTTCATTTTAGGTAATTTGCAAGTTTTTCAACAACATTTATTATTATTTTATGATGATAATATATCAAACATGTTGATATAAAGAAGAACATGATACAAGCATAACCAATGAGTGAACACGAGTTAAAATATTTTATAATTATATAAAGATATATTAAAATAAAAAATATAAAAAAATAAAGTAAACTAAGGAACTTACAACCGCATGTCCGCATCCATCTTATTACTATCACATATTATCTGTTATAGAATCGGGGTTATTAACTGTTTAATCTAAAATGTATTGTTAAATATGTTTTTAACCCATTAAATGTAATAGTAAATCAATTTTTGACGCTACTGATTTTTGACCAAAGTTAGTCCTGAAAATTACAAACGGTGGCGATGTAACGTATAAAGCACATTGAAATAGAGGAGTAATACGAAACCATGTCGTCATCACCAACCATCATTTTCTGTTCTTTAGTTATTTAATATTTTATAATTTATTTCACCTGTAAATGCCACATATACGATATATGTTCATTTGAGACCTTAAACTGTTGGAAGTCTTTGAAGCAACCCTTAATGTTTTAAAGTTCTTTCATAGGCCCTTGATCTTTACTTATGAACACATTCGACACTATCCGTTCATTCATAACATATTTTCTTGACCAACTTCTAAGAACTCGTCTAGTGACTTATAAACCAACATATGAAAGAGCACTAATATGAATGGCCAAGCTAGGAAGTTAATGTTGCAATTGTTTCTCTTAGGCCTAAAGGAGTACCCCACCGTATGGTGCGATAGGATGATTTGACACATTTCACTGTACATGAACATCGTACCATCGGGTGTGGTGAGCCCGAGGGGAGTCACTGTGAGTGCATATAGATCAACTCTCCCTCTCCCCCTCCCTCCCTCTCTCTCTCTCTCTCTCTCTCTCTCTCTCTCTCTCTTCCACAATCATTTTTTTTTTAAATTTAATAACATTTTACCACTCTAAATATAAACATTTTTAACTATTAATCTCACACCACCTTCTAATTCATCCACAATGACATCATATCATTGTCTACTTCGTCGGATACATTAGCATTACGGGAGACAATGTTTAGAAAGTTATGACAAAAGTAATTGTGTATTATCAAGAACAAGAATTTTAAAGTTCACGTTTTAGAACAATAAAATGTCATTTAAAAAGAAATCATGAAGTTGGACATACTCGTCTTGTAGAATACTATTTTGCTGATGACGTCGTGTACTCCGAAAAGTTTAGACGACGGTTCTGGATAAGAAAATGGTTATTTTCTACATATTATTGATGACTTGCAAGGTTGTTTTCCATATTTGTGAAAAATAAGATGTGATAGGTATATAAGTTTTTCTCCGATACAAAAATGCACTGTCACAATTCGTCAATTAGCATACGACAAGGGAATGGATTCATAGGATGAGTATTGAAGGATGTTTGAGCGGACAACACGAGAAAGTGTTTACACATTCACTATAGTTGTGATTTTGGTTTACGACGACCACTAATTGTGCAAACCTACGATCAATGATGTTCACCGATTGTACACGCAAATGAAAAAAAACATGAGTTCCTTGGAATGCTAGGTAACATTAATTGCATTCATTGGACGTGGGCATTGTACCCTAGCGCATGATGCGATCAATACATGTGATATGATCACAAAGAGCTGATGATAATTCTACATGCAAGCGTGTTCTACGATATTTGGATATGACATGCATTCTTTGACCTCACATGAGCAAACAATGACATCAATGTTCTTGACTAATCACCAATATTCAACGACATCTCTATTGGAAAGTCACACATTGTGTCGTTTCTGGTAAATGGAATAACATATAAGCGTGGGTACCATCTTACTAATGAAATATATCTCAACTTATCTATCTTTATCAAATCATTCACATGTCAAATGATGAAAAAAGAATAAAGTTTTATGACAACCCAAGAAGCAGCTTGGAAAGATGTGGAATGAACATTTGATATCCTTAAGAGGAGTTAACAAATAATCAAACTCCCGATACGGTTATATTGAGACGTTTGAATTTATTATTTTAAACAATCTACCATCAATATATTTATTTTCATATTCAAATAGCTGATTATTCTTTAGTAAAAAGAAACTGATTATACCATCATTCATATCAAATGAGACACAAGAAAATGTTTGCAAAACATAACTTTTATAACACAATTAGTTGCATTCAAATCAAGTATTATTCATTGCATTACAATTTGTATGAATCATCAGTAAGATTTTATCATGTCATGTTCGTACTTTGACTATTAAGAAACAAAAGATTTTGGTCTAATACTTAAATTCAACGAAAAAAACCACTTGTGAGTAATTGAAAAGGCTACCGATCGTAACAAGTGTTTAGAATTAAGATAGTTTAGTAAAATCTTTGCTAGACTACTTGATATGGTAGAACATCGTTAAAGGCCATGTCAGAAGGAAGAAAGAAGAAAATGGCGTCGGGAAGAAAGAGGAATGATGTTCCTACATAAAAACGCCGTTGAAAGGCCAAAAAAGGAAAATAATTAGAAAAATAGAGGAAGGAAGAGAGAATGATTGTTGCTCTCCGTTGGCTTTACAACGTCGCTTATCTTAATGGGAGAGTGTGGCGATATTCCGGCCATTACCACGGCGTTTTGGCTCATCCACATCGGCAACAAAGGCATGTTATGTACCCACACCCACTATTCTTACGTATATTTGTGAGTTTTAAAAGTAAGTTTTTTTTTTTTTTTTTTTTTTTTTTTTTTTTTTTTTTCATTTGTACAATTAAAAATAAAAAATGATTTTCATTTTGGACTATTCCTTTCTCATTTTAGTAACTAAATCAATCCATAATCAAAAATATTAATTCGGTTTTGTCCAAACCATTCCAAAAATCCGAACAAGACCATACAATCCAATCTAAACTGTCTAATTGTATCCAAACAGTGAACCTAGCTACATTTGGTAGCTCTAAATATAAGGACTGTTTGAAGAACACTTTAAAAAATGAGGGGGTAAAGGTGAAAAATAAAAATTTGTACAAAACCACCTCTAGCTTCCGGTGCAGTGTCGGGGGTCGCTCCACAAACCATATATATCTACATAATGAGGCAAGAAAAAACCTATAGATACACAGTCATATATATGTAAGAGAAACAGACGAAAATAGAAAACAAGAGGGAGGAGGAGCCTTTTGGATTGAGGTTCTTTTTCCCTGATAATACGAATTACAGAGAAGTTTCATATATAGAAGCATTGATAAACCTTTTTTTTCACAAATTTCCAAGTTTTTCCCCAATTTTCCCCTTTCTTTCTATATAGGTATGTTGTATATCACCTTCAGAAACCCTTATTCGATGTAAATTGGGTTGTTTTCTAGAAGGATTAGCGTTGGATACAGATCAAGATACATATACAATTATAAACTATAAATAATTCTGTAACTTTTATTCTCTTCGGTTATCTGGTAATGGCCAAAGTGCATTTCACTCCGCCACCGGCGTTGGCACAACCAGTGCCTACCCCCGATCCCGAAGCGATTCCCAACGAGAAATGGGTCGCAGGTGAAGACCCGATTCTTGAAGTGTTGAATTGTGTGTACCCTACTTTGGATTCCGAAGATAAGAGGAAGGACGTGATCGAATACATGCAGAAGCTCTTCAGAACTTCACTCGGAGTTGAGGTTTATTTCATTTCAATAAAACTTCTAAAATTTTGCATGCGTAGGGGTTTGCTCATATCTCGGGTCTCGTCTTGGTCCGGGTCGGATTCGGATATGGGTGTTGGATTGTGTCAACTTTTTTCTAAAATCATTTTAATTTTATTTTAATTTATCTGCTTATATTATTATCCCAATCAATTGTTTTTTTAAACAGAATGGGGTGTGATTTTTATTTGATTCTTCCAATTCTTCAATCGAGTTCGTCGACATGTTTGATTTGTAAACTAGGGTTTGATTCTTACACCCGATTTTACTTATACTACTCCCAATTGACCAAAATTGGAACTTTTACAAAATTTGGGTAATTTTTGTTCATGATCTTGTTAATCGCTAATTGTCGGTTCATTTTCTTGATGATTGCTATTGATTATAAATCACGGTGGAAAAGTTGCTATTGAATTTCTTGAAGTTGAATCTGAGCGGTGTGATGCCATTGCCGTGTTCGAAATAATCTGGAACACAAAAATTTGGAATTTTGTTGATTGTTCGGATGGGAGTTAATGAATTTGGTAAAAGATGAAGACATTAAAGTTTAAACCTTCATCCCATCTGCCAATTGACTTTTTACTATTGATTATATTTATTGCAGTTTCATCCATCATCGGTGAGCTGAATGTTTTTTTTTTTTTTTTTTTTTTTTTTTTTTTTTTTTTTGTGTGTGTGTGTGTGTGTAGATTATGCATATGGGTTACCAATCTAATGTTTCGTTTTAACCATCAATGTCGGGATTAGGGTTGAAAAACTTAATCTTACTTTTCAACATATAAAAGATCTTTTATCTTTTTGGAGATGTTGAGGAGCAATGAAGAAACTGCTCTTTTATAAAATCTTATTTCGGCAAAACGTGTCAAATAGCAATATACTATATGAAATGAGAAACTGTAAATTTTTAACTGTCGCTCAATAAGAAGATCATGACTTCTGCTCTTTATGCAAACAAGAATAACACATAAAGATGGTTACTTTATATAACAAAAGAAAGCTAGAAGTATAAAGAACATAAAGACAAATGATCGATATTCATATTTTTTTTTTGTTGATTATAAATAAATCTCAATATGAACATACATAGAAGTTGCATGCTTGGGAACTTTTGAGCACTGATTGTGATTTGTTTTCTTTTTATGAGATATCATATGGTCAAATATTTAAACATGTTTACCTTTTTGTCATTTTTTGCTACATTACCTTTTAATAAGTTTCTTGCTAAGTTGTTAACCATTGCTTGTTTCTTCATTCGAGTTTAAAAGATTGATCAAATGTTTAACTTGTTGTAGGTCTTCACCTATGGTTCAGTGCCACTCAAGACTTATCTCCCTGATGGAGATATTGATTTTACAGCCATTGGTGCTCCTGATAGGGGATATACTTTGCCTCGGGATGTTCTTCATCTCCTTCAGGCTGAAGAACACAATGGAAACAATGAATTCGAAGTAAAAGATGTCACATACATTGATGCGGAGGTTAAATTTGTGGCTCTTATTATTATTATTTTTTTACGCTAGCATTTTATGCCAACTAAATAAAATCAATCCATTTATAATCTATGTATATTACTTAATATGGTATACGATTTTTCAACAACAGGATTAATAATGTTGTAATGTTTCGCGTGGCAGGTTAAACTTGTGAAATGCATTGTTTCAGGCATTGTTATAGACATATCGTTTAATCAATTGGGTGGACTTTCTACACTTTGTTTTCTTGAGCAGGTGTGATCACCTTTCATACGTATACATATACATATACATATACATATACATATACATATACATATACATATATATATGTATGTATGTATGTATGTATGTATGTATACACATCATTCATGGCATGCATGCAGGAGACGATTACGTAGCGTGGTGGTTACAGATATATAAACTCAATAGATATTTCATAAAAATGACTTACCATTTGATTTGATTTTTGTTACTTTGTTTGATACAGGTGGATCGCCAAATTGGCAAGGATCATCTTTTCAAACGGAGTATAATTCTAATAAAAACATGGTGTTATTATGAAAGTCGTGTACTCGGTGCTACTTATGGTTTACTATCGACATATGCATTGGCAGTTTTGGTTCTCTACATATTTCATGCCTTTGGTGCATCTATAACCAACCCGTTAATGGTAATTAATCTCTTGTAACCTTGTGAAAAAACTCGGATTTATAACCAAGATTTATGTCTGTATCATCTAACTAACGATTTCTTTTATTGCTCGGTTTTAGGCTCTTTTCAGGTTCTTGGACTATTATGGCAAATTTGACTGGGATAACTATTGTATCAGTTTGAATGGTGTGGTTAAGAAATCTTCACTTCTAAACATAGTTGGTATGAAATAAGTTATTTGTGAGGTTTCTTGTGTAATTAATATACTTGGTTTCTGATTCTAATCAACTCTTGTTTTATTCAGTTGAGTACCCTTTAAACGAAAGGACTGGTGCTTTCCTCAGCGATGCTTTCTTGAATACTTGTATGGAAACGTTCATATTGTGTTCTAATGAATCCACATCAAATGTGTCAAATTTCATGTGGAAGCATCTTAATATAATTGATCCATTAAAGGAAACTAACAATCTTGGCCGCAGCGTTCAACAAGGTAACTAACTCATCATGTGCATTTAGGTCACCGTTTGATTCGTCGTTGATCCTGGTAGATTCCAAAGGAATTGAAAGTGGGATTCCATCAAGTAATGGAATTGGATTTCTTCAATAGTTTTTTCTATCTGATTGATTATATCATTCCTAAAATAACATAAGGAGGAATTTAACTTCCATATCCTTAATTACTAAAATGACTTAATAACTTGATATGGTTAAACCACAAAGGTAAACTGTTAATTATTATTTTGATTGGTAATAATAATCAAATATTATTATGTAAAATTTAAATAAATAGATATGTATTTATATAATAATCAATAAAGGTTACTTGTGTTGTATGTCATTATTAACATTCCAAATCCATTTCATTTTTTTTAACATCCAAACTTTGTGGCAAGATTTGAATTCTTTTAAATTTCAAATCCTTCTAAAACATTTTGTGAACCAAACGGCCCCTTTTAGTAGATCTTACTTGACGGTGTTTTTCTAGGTCATATATCTCTATATTTGTCGCTCAATTAATTTCATTTTGTGTTTTTCATGCATGATATCTCCTCTCTTGTTCTATCAACTTTCATGATAAAAACATTTTGTTTTGTTGCAGCAAATTCTTACCGCATCTTGAGTGCGTTTAGATACGGTGCGAGCACACTCCGTGAGGTTCTTGAACTACAGAATGAGAATATTGGAGATGGAATCAAGAAGTTTTTTGCAAACACCTTGCAAAGGCACAAACCAAAGTGTATTCCGGATGTTCCACTAACGTTTGATACTTTATCACTGTCATCCTATAGCGAAACCGAATACATTGATGACGTGGACTCAAAGCTTTCATATGATGATCTTGATGATGTGTCGTATGTGGGGTCTGGTGAAGCAAGCGATCTTGATGTATTTCAAGATCTTAGTCCGAGAACTACTGCCAAAATGGTGAAAGGTGGCGGTGGTCACGATGATGTGGCACATGATTTACGAAATCCGGATGTGATTGGTGGATTTGGTGAAATGGAAAGTTTGAATCCGTTTGCGGATCTCACCGGAGACTATGAAAGTAGTATACGGAATCTGCTATACGGTCAATTTCACCATGGTAATGGTTTAAATGGTTCTCTACTTATGGGCCATGTGGTTCAACAGCAATATGAGGAGGCAGCTGCTCCTGCTCGATATTTTTGGTCTTCATGGTTCCGTTGGAGTTCACCGCCATCTCCTCAGGTGAACTCAAATAGTGTGGTGTATCAAAATGGTCAAACCTCCAGGCAAACCGGTCAACAGTTCCGGTTGGAAGAAAGAAACACGGTTCGTGGAACCGGGTCGTACATCCCTGCCACGGTATGTTATATGTATATTCATTTTCCTGTTTTCGTTATGGTCCAGTCCGGTCCAGTTTGGACCGGACTGGACCAGACTGCTTGAACCCATTTATCTGACAATAAATGGGTTTTTGCAGAACATCTTCAGAGGAGGAGCAGGATCGCGAAGGGGTTGGAGACCAGGAGCACGTAACCGTCAGCAAGAGCAGAGTCATCGTGGGAAACTGAAGCAGGTGATGTACTCACAAAGGAAACTTGTGTTTGGAGCTTTTGGTGCTAATGCTACTAATCCAGAAGAAAGTACTTCTGGCTCACAGTCACAGGCTCCCCCTCCTAAATATGTTTCATGTGGTCGGAGTCAGGGAAGGTAAATTAAATTACTCTTACGTGTTTGATTTTGTTTTTTCGTTTTTTATATTGTGTTTTATTTGCATGTCTTCAGTGGTCAAGCCGAGCACCTGTTCCTCAAGAATGAAGAGGAGTTTCCCCCTCTAGCAACTTGAGGAGGCTGGAAATATGTATAAAGACAGTGCTGGTTTCATTATCTGGTTAATCATTAGATCTAACTTACAAGACAGAAACTCATCATAGGGAAAAAGACGGGGAAAACTACCCTTTTATTAGGTTTATTTTCAAGTTTTTTTTTTTTTTTTAATTTATCTTTTAAGACTTCTGGCTTGTTGTGTGTGTGTGACATAATGTAGATAATTAAAGAGTTTGAAAAAATGTAAAAAAAAAAAAAAAGACTTTGTATAATGCTTTCCTGTTGCTTGCTCTTTTTCCATGGTTGTGTGAAACTTGCTTCGCAGTTGGGTCTTCAATGCGGAGAAAGAGGAGAATTTCTTTCAGGTATGCTCTATCTCTTTCTCTTTCAATTGTGTTCTTCCAAGAAAAATTAATTTTTAACACTATATAAAATTTAAAGGTCTGTTTTAATATTTTACATTATAAACTAACGATATGCTATTCAGTTTTGTCATACTAAGATTACAGTTCTTTTTGGTAAACACCATGTCAATGTACTTTTAAACCATCCGACTTATGCCACTATTCTTCTTTGGCACCCAATCATTTTCATGACCTGTATTCAAACCATCTCAAAATCTTCACGTTTTGCTAAATTTTTATGACAAAATCATCCTTGTGTTTTATTCAAGTTCCTATAGATATTGTTTAATTATAAATTGAGCACATTTGTGGTGGAGAATACCATTAATTGTCATCTACAACAATCGCCTTCAGATCATTTTAGGTCTATCAAACTCATATCAACCAACTCGAAATTTTACAAATAGTAAAAAATATGTTATTTTTTTTAACAAAAAATCATTTTGGGTTTGCCTAAAACCGGAACCAATCGAAAAAGTTTGGTTTCTAGTTCCAAAATAACCGATTTTGTTATGTTTTTTTATTGTGGTTTCATAGGCACCATTGAGGAAAGGTACCTATGAAACTATCTAAAACTTTAACGCAACACAAAAATACACTATAAAAATATCACAAAGTTGAGTGTCGATATAATATCTTAATCACTTATGAAACAAATAAATGTGTTAACATGACATTTAAGGATTAATAAAGAGAACAAACACGCCTATGCATAGTGGTTCACCCAAGTCGAATATACGATCACATCGGAAACGGTTTTTTCAAAAGCCAAAATTAATGTCCCGAACGGTTTATTTGCATGACATGTCTGTTTATAATTGAACCGATGGTTTTCGAAAATCTTGACGACGGGTTTATTGAAAACCGGGTTTTTAACCAGAAAACCTGATTTTTTTCTGCTTCTTTTGTGCACGTTAAAAAACAGCACCTTCCGGGAACCCGACTACTTTAGACATTTTCTAGTTAAGACTATAAAGACCATATATATATATTACCCCTCTATTATTAGTATTACGTTGATTCATTTGATTCCACCCGTGCAAAAAAAGGATGCCTATTCTCGATGTTTTTCGCAATCCCGACATCTTTTCCTGAAATTACAAAGCTAAAAATGGCATCCTCACAAACTTTTGCTTCCACTTCCGTCGGTACAGGAACAACTTTAAGAAACTATACGAACGATGATATAAGGGGAATTAAACTGACAAATCTAGACCCAAATGTTTGCTCTTATTTTGACTATTTCATTATGAATGACTTAATGAAGAAGGATTGGTGCAAACGATGTTGGTGGTTTTATGCCGCCTCGTAAATACTACTCTGACAAGTTATAAAGATACTTCATGCAAAGTGATCAAAGAAGGCAATACAAATTCACCACAAACTACTATCAAAACGGACATTTATTTATTTACAATAATGATGCAGTACGAGAAGCATTTGTCAAACTTGTCATCCAAGAAGCACTTCCATTCGACCTTTTCGGCAACCTACTGCTTACATAAATAATCAAATTGAAACTTTAAATGCAATATCTTGTTGTAACATGTAAGTCGTACCACTCTGAGACGCGATGCGGTTAGTCTTTAGGCCAAAGCGAAATCTGAAATAATTAATGTAGGCTTTGCAAACTGCAATCATCTTGCTTCACTTACTTATAACATTTGGAATTGTAACATTCGATTTCCAGGAATGTTATTAAGTATTAAATTGGAATTTATAAGTTTCAAGGGTTTGATGGATGCTCAGCGCGACCTTGTGCTGATCGCGACGCTACCTTTAATGAATGTCACGACGTGACATGGTCTTAGATACGACGCAACCTTAATGAGATGAGAAACCCTAATTCTCAGCATTTGGACCCTATTTAAAGACACTAACTCCTAGGGTTTGCCTCATTTGGCAGACTCCATCTTCATAGAACCTTAACCTTGAAACCCTAGCCCCTTTCATCCCTTTTTGGTGTTGTTAAGGCATTTTGGTGAAGCTTGAGGAAGAAGCAAGAGATTGGTGTTGTCAAGAAGTTAGATCCATAAGCATTTCAACCTTCTAAGCGTATTCTAG
The DNA here is from genome assembly GCF_002870075.4 of Lactuca sativa. Classification (NCBI taxonomy): domain Eukaryota; kingdom Viridiplantae; phylum Streptophyta; class Magnoliopsida; order Asterales; family Asteraceae; genus Lactuca; species Lactuca sativa. The sequence continues at coordinate 19,012,127 of NC_056631.2, forward strand.
ACGTTTGTATTCCCTCAAGTTCCAAGCTTTATGCATTCATCTTTATAGATCTAGTTTTTTAAGCATATTTTGGTCCCTAAGTTGATATTTAGTTGGTGTTTGGAAAACTTCAGGTTCAAGGTTGCGTCTTGTTGACTTTTGAACCCATGAGGGTAAAAAAGAGAGGTTTCTATCTTGCTATCGGTCCATGCATGTTTTTAGTAGCATTTTGGGTCTCATTTTAGACCTAGGTTACAGAAAGGTGTGTTTGAGACATGCAAATGGATAAAGTTGGAAACTTTATCCATTAAGTCTATTTTGAAATGATCTGGAAAGTTGCGAGCCTTGGTCTAAAGGGATTAAGTGTGTAATGGAAAATAGAATTTTGGCCGGATTTTACGGCACGACTGACTAGAGGTCACGACGTGACTTCTAGGTTTTCCTGACTATTTTGTTGGTTTGTGTTTCTCGGCGCGACACAGTCTTGGTTACGATGTGCTCAACAGTTGACCGTTGACTTTTGACCCATTTGGCTTTTGGTCAAACTGGAGGTTTTGAGCTTTAGACTTTTAGCCTCTTATTATTTTAGGCGGTTCGTGTAGCTGATTCTTTGGGACTTTAAGTAGTTGGGATTCAACTCTTTGATCTAGGCGAGTCTTCTCACTATATTACTTATGCTATGATTGGGTCCTTTGGGTGTTGGATGCTTGTGTAATGCTATGATAGGATTGTATGCCTAGCTAGACCGGTAAGGTCTTGCTTGTTTACTCGTATTCTTATATGCTTTATTGGGATGACAGGAGGACCGACATGGAGTCGTGAGCTAAACATAACTGTAGGGATGATAACAAGAATGACATGGAGTCATAAGCTAAACATTCCTGTAGAATGATAACAAGAACGACACAGTGAGCTAAACATGTATGGGGATGACGACGAAAGCCCATAGGCTAATTATTGACATGTATAATTATTATTGTGGGTATGAGATATTTTGGAGAACTCATTAAACTTTATGCTTACAATTGTTCATTATATATTTTTCAGGTTGTGGTTCTGGCAGTGGAAGACTCCAGCTTGACTGTGATGCATACGCATCTTCTATATATTATGATTTTTGGCTTCCACAATTTCCAATACATTTTACTAGTTTATCTTGATTTCAACCTTTTGGTGCTTGAGATTTTTATGAAACATGGTTTTGGATATTGATTTATATTTGAAAAATAAAAATTTTGGTTTGAAAAATAAGACGTTACAAGATTTCCCCTATGGAAATGTCAATTCCTTCTTAGTTATTATCGCGCATTGGCTCCACAACGAATATTGGTTAATGATGAAGCGGACCAATACAATTAAATTATTAGATTATCCATATATACGTATGAATTTAAGAAAAATTATACTAGACCTTTTTGTGGAATATAAGTTAGACAATTCTATTTTCAATTTCAATTGATAGCGTTTTAAATAATACAAAAGCCATTAACAAAACTATGAGTAAAACCTGTGTAGATGGTGATTTTTGTGTGTGTGTGTTGCACATATTATAAATAAAAATGTGCATGGTTGGCTACAAGTTTGCAATGATTTACCTACGCAAGACAAGAAAAATATCCTTTTCGTTTTTGTCATCAATGCAATGAATTTTGATTGGTCCTTAATTATGAAAATAATACTATGGTGATCATTTGTGTCATGTTTGTGTTGGGTTATGAGCAAAACAACATTCATGTGCTGTTTATGCAAACCCTAATGCTTGGATCTAGTTTTTCTATTTGTACATGCAACAATTGTCCAAGACTTGCAAACCCTAATCTAGCATACAACAAAACTTAAAATCAACATAAATAAACTAGTAAGAATGTCACCTTGATTGTTTCTTAAAGATCTTGAGCTTTTGTGAACCTTAGCACCTCAAATGTCGTGTCTCTAATAGATCACAAACACCAAAACAAGTTGGAGAATATTCAAGAGAGAGAGAGAGGGGGGGAAGGTAATTTCGGCTCTTGAACTCTTCCTAAGGTTGTGGTAGCCGAAACCAAGAAGCGTAGGGGCCCTTTATATAGGTGAGGAATTAGAGTTTCAGTCAAAGTCCTCATCCGGTTGCTTAGGCTATAAGCAGCCCACAAGAACATTCCAGAACAAGCCCTTGGACGAAATCTTATGGGCTATCCATAAGGATTTTGTCCATTCCTTATCTTTAGGGTTTCCTCAGTCCACATTGCAATTATCCAATAATTACAAGTTCAGTCCCCTTAATTCATTTAACATCTTTTGACTACAAAATTAATTCTAAATTAATTTTTGACCAATATTAATTAATTAATATAATTTCTCCTTTAATATATTATTCTTATAATATATTAATAAACCATAATAACCTCTTTCTCTATTATTCATCTAGTCAAGTTGCTACAGTGAAGGCAACCCAAAAGGACCATGCTACAACCGGGTCAAGTACATACCAAATATAGTTATGGGCTTAGACACTAATCCAATAGTCTCCCACTTGGATAAGTCTAATAACTATAAATGAAAGTATGACTTTAAGATCCGATTAGCAATTGTAGCTCTCAAAAGCCGTTGTCAAACTATGACACGTCCTTTAGATAAGGGAACGTATAGTCCTCCGTTCTCAAGATATCGTGTGGACAATTACATGGAACATAGTCATACTTATTGCCCAACAGTTTGTTTCTCAATCTATGATTCGTTATACATAGAACTTAATTGAACACATCAATTTAGTCCTGACCGGTCCTGACACATAAGTCAAACCAAATCATCGAGGGGCCTAAGATATCGCTTTTAGCCTCGTAGGATAAAAGGAACAAATAAACTCCAAATTATATGCTTGTACTATTTACTCATCAAATCGTACACAACAATGCGTTTTATAACATCAAGTTACTGATACGTTTACGCATTATCAATGCACAACCGACTCGTAAACAACAACTCATATATCTAGGTTTATATATGATATTATCATCTCACAATTACTCGTGATTAAATTCCATGAAGTGATTCTTGTGAGTGCAGGTTTCAACCAATACTCAAATCATATTTCAAGAGCACTCATGAACGTTGCAGCAAAATTTTGCTATGTCTAAACACTTAGACAATCTACAAGCCAATTCATGACAGTCTTCTTTCATACCTACTTCCAAAGTATGATCAACTGTGGATGGTTTAAATAATACTATTATTTAGGAAGTTAAAACATGCAAAGTGCAACAATAGTAAACAATTAACACAAGATAGTAACTTTACTTATAAATAAAACTCCTTTATTTAATCATCAAATGTTAATTACAATTTATCTATTACAAGTTTCTAAGGCTATCTAATCACTAAAACTAATATCGTACTTCAGCCCAATGCTCCTAGCGTGCATCAAGTACTTAACCCTACCCAATCCCTTTGTAAGGGGATCTGTTGGGTTCTCTTCTAAAATGATATTTCCTGTCGATATGTCTGGACCTGCCATGATCCCTCGGTTCCTTGGTTAAGGCAACCGCACCTTCGTTATCGCAAAAAATCTCCATAGGCTACTTTATGGCTGCTACAACTCCAAGGTCTCCAATGAAGTTCTTTAGCCATATTGCCTCCTTTTATTCTTCGATCGCTGCTATATACTCTGATTCGTACATTGAATCAACTACAGTCTCCTGCTTGGAACTTTTCCAAGTCACTGCTCCTCCATATAGTGTAAAGACCCAGCCTGACTGCGAGCGGAAATTATCCCGGTCAGTCTGAAAACTAGCGTCACTATACCCTCGTACTTTCAAGTCATCACTCCCACCGAGGATAAGAAACCATTCCTTAGTCTTCAGAAGGTACTTGATAATATTCTTCATTGCGGTCCAATGTGCTCTACCAGGGTTCCCTTGATATCTGTTGACCATGCTCAAAGCGAAGGCCACATCAGGGTGAGTACATGTCATAGCATACATGATTGAGCCAACTACGAAAGCATAAGGTACTCTGCACATCTCTGCAATCTCGACATTGGTACTCGAGCTTTGAGTCTTACTCAACCTGGTATTGCTTTTGATGGGGTTTGAGCACTACATAAATCCTATGGTGTACATGCAAAGCCTAAAGCTTTGGATCTAGTTTGTCTAATGAACATGCAATAATCATCTAAAGCTCATAAACCCTAGATCTAGCATGTGATAATCGATATTAACATAAGAATAGAGTTTAGATCTTACCTTGATTGTTATGTAGCAATAACAATCTCAATTCTTCTTGATCTTGATTGCTGAAAGCTTAGTGCCTCAAATGTTGCACCTCTAATGGAATCACAAACACCATGAGAAACAAGATAATCAAAGAGAGAGGGAGGAGGCACCAAAATGTCCAAGAAACTCCAAGGAATGCATAGCTATGTTTTTGGGTGCCCTAGGGGTCATTTTATACTTGTGTGGCTGCTAGGGTTTTCATGGGAAACCCTAATTCTCTGCTTAGGCCTTAAGCAACTCATGGAGTCCCTTTAGAAATCCCTTGGACGAAATTCATATGGGCTTCCCATATATTTCGTCCAATCCTCTTTCCAATAGGAATCCATAGCTCAAAATGCAATTATCTTATAATTATAATATTAGTCCCCTAAGTTTAATTAATCTCTTTTAGCCACAAAATTAATTCTTAATTAATTCTTGACTAATATTAATTAAACAATATGATTTCTCTTTTAATATAGTATTCACATAATATATTAATAAATCATAATTAAACCTCTTTATCCTTAATTCATCCTATCAGTTGTTATGGTGAATACAACCCAAAAGGACCATGATCACAATCGGGTCAAGTACATACCAAAATAGTTATGGGCTTAGACACCTAATACAATAGTCTCCCACTTGGATAAGTCTAATAACTATATTGCGTATGACTTGGGAACCTGATCAGCAATCGTAACTTTCAAAAGCCGTTGCCGAACTCTGGTCATATCAGAAACGTGTCCATTAGATAAGGGATCATATATTTCTCTATTCTAGATATCATATAGACAGGAGACATGGAGTATAATCATTCTCTCCGTCTAAGTGTTGTTTCCCGATTTCCGATTTATGACGACTGACAACATGTAACATCCCATTTATTAAATAAATACGTAGATAAAGGTTTATTAATGAATAATATCCCTAAAATAAATAATATTTAGTAGGGTGTTGGTATGGGGAAACAAATGATATAATTTTGGACCTTGGGGGTTAAACGTGTAAGCTATGGATTTAAATTGAAAAGATTTGAAGGCTTGAGGGGCTGATTGGTAATTTCGGGACCTATGATGAAAGGATTTTTTGAAAATAGGGGCTGTTAGGTAAGTTTTGGACTCAAATTGAAAGAACTTTGGAGTGATGGGGGCTATATGGTAAATTTTGGATGTTATTTGAAAAGAATAAAGCGAGGAGGGGTTAAAAACGTCAATATGACAATCTTGTGAGGATGGGCGGTGAATCAAACTCGTAGCCTTATTACTCCCCAAATCCTAACCCTATTTTCCATCTGCCACCACCTTGTAAGTGATCTTCAGCCACCTCCATGGAGCTGCCTTGGTTGCCGCCACTTGCTGTGTCACCCCCGCATCCGCTACCGTGACATGGAAGAACCACCACAACAACTTGCTGCCAGCGACGCCAAGAACAGCCGGTGTTACGCCAATCGGAAGGAGGCGTTAGGCCGTCGTGTGTGGACTGTGAGTCACCGGATACCCATGGTTAGTTCGCATGCATCCCATTCTCGCTCTTCTCTTCCTCGTTTTTCTGTGAGTGTGAAGTCGGGGTCGTCGCTGCCACCAAAGTGGTGGCTGAATGCGCCGCTGTTGCTTTTTCCGGCGACACCGGACGCCAAGTGAAGGCTAATGGTGATTATGTTTGATTGTTATGGCTATTTCCGGTACGTATGGTGTGGATGGTGTGCATTTGTGGCCGAGAACCCACTGCCACCATCGTGGGGTGGTGGCTGCCACCCGTTGTCATTTTTCTGCCGCCACTGGCCGCCACCAGCCACCGCGGGAGGTGGTTGTGGGCGTGTTTTTATTACGTGTGAGGTGGTATGTATGATGTTTGGGGCGACAACCATCACCACCACCGTTGAAAATGGTGGCTGCCGCCGGGAGCCGCCGCCGACCACCACTGCCCGAGGTGGTAGTGGGTGGTGTTGACCTAGTGGAACCCTAATTAGCCCAATTACTTAATATTGGACTGGGCTGGCTCGTGATTGGGTTAGAAACCCTAATTAGGGATTAGAAAACCCTAATTTTGAGTTTGTTAATTTGGATATTACCGGGGCCCGTGCTTGGACTGTCAGATTGATATTGTGAATTATGTCCAACTTCATGGTGTGAATAGCCTAGCGGAATGATTGACTTAATGAGTTAAGTCCTTAATGGGTTAAGTGAGAAACATTTAACCTTAATCATCATTTTATGTGAAAACCCTAATTTTTACTTGGACCTTGTGTTGGGCCTTCCTATTGGGCTTTGGTGTTTGGGCCATTAGTGGGCCATCCAAGAGTAGTCATATGGACTAGAATATTTAGATGGGCTTTAGGGTAAGGCCTATATGAGGGTTTGGGCCCAATTTGGAAAATTGGGCCATGGTTGGGCCCAATGGATTTGAGTGATTTATGGACCATGTTTAAACATTATAATGTGAAGGTTGGTCTTGGATCCTAATGGGGTTAATTGTGGGTATGGCTTAGTGATAGAAGCCGGAGTGTAGCAACAACATTTATAGGATTTGTTCGCCATCTGAGGTGAGTCTTCTCCCTATACTTACCTGTGTTGTAATTTGTGTGTGACGGGAGGGTCTTATTCTTGTTGATGACCAGAGGGTCTTATTTACACTATTGACCGGAGGGTCTTAGTATATTATTGACCGGAGGGTCACTGTACATTGTAGACCGGAGGGTCTTAGTACATTATGGACCTGAGGGTCTTATTCTTGTTGATGACCAGAGGGTCTTATTCACACAATTGACCGGAGGGTTTTAGTATATTATTGACCGAGGGGTCACTGTACATTATAGACCGGAGGGTCTTAGTACATTATGGACCGGAGGGTCTTGTTTGCTTAAAATGTGATATGTATTACTGTGCATCCTATCTTTGTGTCTTATTCTGTTATAGTAATCTGTATATAGGTTGATATTATGAGCATATACTGTGTATTGAGATATCATGTTTATCTGTGCGTGGAGATATTCTGCTTATTGTCTTGTGATATGTATGTTGTGTATTATTGAGTTACTGAGCTGAGGGACTCGAGGGTCCATCTGAGTTGTGGGACCAGAGGGTCCCACTGAGACACATTGACCAGAGGGTCTTTTTGAGTTATAGCCTCGAGTGGCTAATGAGATGTGTGTGGTATTTTGGGGAACTCACTAAGCTCCATGCTTACCGTGTTATGTGTTTCAGGTACTTCTCAAGATCACGGGAAGGCGACGACTCGATTGTACACACAGAATAAAAAGTTATCTTTTGGAGGATCCTGGATTATTAATCAAACAATTATGGACTTGTGTTTTGTTAACTTGATAATTGGGATTTTTGTGAAATGTATTATGGGAATTTTTGTAATTTAAAAATAAAGAAATTTGTTGAAAAATTACGGTGTTACAAGTTGGTATCAGAGCCTTGGTTTGAGGGATTCGGATGCACCCTAGGGTATATCTGGACTCAAACTGAGGATTTGAGAAATTTCTTCAAAAGAAATGATTTTCTAAAATGAGCAAAAGTTTCTAAGGGAAAAACGAGAAGGAGTTGTGTGAACAATCAGCCAGAGCCCGAACGGTGATTTCCCGGAATACCCTTACTTATTTGTGAATACCAGTTATTTGTGTTATAAGTTATTATTGAGATATTAGAGATGCATGCTAGAAGATAGGCTAGGTATTTCATATATTAGGTGTAACGTCCCGTCTCTGGTATGTTGTGTTCATGTTTATTTATTTGAAGTTTTCCAGAGGGACTCGGCGAGTCTATAGCCCGACTCGTCGAGTAGAGACGGGATTTCGAGCACGTGTAAGTCGGAGACTCGACGAGTCCATATTCGGGACTCGGCGAGTCCGCATGTCTGGAAGAAACCCTAAATCCCCGGGTTTGCTCACTATTTAAGCAATGATATGTGCCCTAAACTCGCCTCCTTCACCCTCAGAGAGTCTGTGAGCAACCCTAAACCATTCCTTGTTTGATTAAAGTGTTTTGTGTGGTTCTTGAAGGTTTGAAGAAGAAAAAGAAGAAAAGACCAAAAAGAAGAGGTGTAGAGCAAATATCCAAGGTCAAAATCAGAGTTCATTGAGGTATTTCTCGGAATCATTCTGTTTTGTGCTTAAAACCTCCATTGGAACACCTCTAAGGCTAGTTTAATGTATTTTCCAAGCTTTATAGTTGTATGGATGCCTTGATGGGTCGAGATATCCCCTAGATCTGTTCATTTAGGAGTTCTAGAGCCCTGATCTATTACCTTTTTGAAGTTGCTTTGCATGAGAACCCTAGATCTAGCCTTTATTATGCTTTTTGAGCCTTTTAATCTTCATGGATGCTTATGGGCACGTAAAGATAGAATCTTTACGTGTTAATCGAGCCTAAGGAGCCCATATCTACAAGTTATATGCGCTGGATTCAAGCAGAATCGAGTTTATAGTAACTGCATGCATGCGACTCGGCGAGTCGTTCTTCGGACTCGACGAGTCGAGCCGCGAGTCCCCGATTTTTCCCCTTTTGAGTGATTTTGAGTGGGGACCAGTGAGTAGTGGAATGGACTCATAGAGCCGGGGTCAGACTTAGTAATGGAGGGACTCGACGAGTTGTTCATACAACTCGGCGAGTCTAAGGCAATCTTCTTAGTTCAAGAACAACTCGTTGAGTTGTTCATACAACTCGACGAGTCGGATGCAGATAGCCTGAGTTCTAGAATCGAAAGGAAACTCTTCGAGTTGATGCCATACTCGACGAGTAGCAGCGAACAGGGTTGAGAAGTGAGAGTAGGGACTCGGCGAGTTGGCGGCCCAACTCGGCGAGTCAGGTCAACTGTAAGTTGACTTTGACCGGGAGAGTTGACTTTGGTCAGGGGTAAAAGAGTCATTTTACCCCAATACAGTTATTAGTATTTGATTGAGTGTGTTTGTGGAATTGTAGCCGGGGAGATATCGGAGCAGCAGCAGATAGCTTCCAGAGCCATACACTCAGCAGCCAGTTCACGAGGTGAGTTCCCTTCTAGTAGGAACGGTTCTAAGGCCATAATGTCGGCCCGTTCAATTAGTAATAGTTTTCGGACCTCGGTCTGATGCAGTAGTTAGTATGTTTGACGCCTTCATGGCTCAGACAGGTTTACGTGTTATGTGTTCCGGGTTATGGCCCGAAGCAGTATACAGTATGTGTTGTTGTGTTAGTTGATATGTTTATGCTATGCTATGTTCAGTAGTTCCGGACTTCTGTCCGATGCAGTCAGTTTCGGACTTCGGTCCGATGCAGTTAGTTCCGGACTTCGGTCTGATGCAGGAGGCAAGGCCTCAGTAGTTCCGGACTTCGGTCCGATGCAGAGGGCAAGGCCCTGGTTAGTTCCAGACTTCGGTCCGATGCAGTTTCCGGACTTCGGTCTGATGCAGTGGGCAAGGCCCAGTAATTGTTATATGTTTGTATGGTATGTGGTAATTTGGGGGAGCTCACTAAGCTTTGTGCTTACAGTTTCAGTTTTGGTTTCAGGTACTTCCGCAAGTAAAGGGAAGAGCTCGGGATGATGGCATCGCACACACTACAACTTCAGTTCTTGTCCTGGGAGATTGTTTGATACTAAGTTTGATTTGATACAGTTGTATCACGACATTTTATTATGGTTTGAGATATTTGACATAGGGTTTTGTGATATGACGTTCAACATATGATTTTCATTATTATTAAAACAAAAAAAAATTTAGTCGTATTTTGGGATGTTACAAGTTGGTATCAGAGCCTTGGTTTGAGGGATTCGGATACACTCTCGGGTGTGTCTGAACTCAAACTAAGGGAAAGATAAAAAGATTTTTAAAAGGACAATGTTTTCGAAGAAATTTTTGAAAAGCGTTTAGAAAGAAAAGAGTTTTAAAAACAAGATAAGGGTGTGGTGCATGCGATCAGCCGAGCTCAAGTAAGTACTCCCAAATTACCCATACAAGTTTATAATATGATTAATTGTTTCAGTTTCAGTAGAACAGTATGCTAGTATAGGACTAAGGATCTAGGAGGATGCCTTATGTGCCTGCTTTGTGTGTTCCAGCTTTATGAGAATTGCATATTAGCATCAAGTAGGCAGCAGTAGGATAGCCTGTTTAGGTTATGCCTGATAGCACGAGCTTAGCACTGTATGCTAGTACATTTTCTCATTGCGAGGATAGAATTGCTTGAGTAGTTCCGTGTCCGAATGCTACTTGCTTTGTGCTTTGTGGGACTCTGAGTGATGAGAGTTAGCCGTTAGGTGAATGCGCCACATCACATGTGAACAGGGTTGAATAATCTCAGGGTGTTGGATTTGGCCTTACTGCGTAGCTCTTGTTTGAGTCTAACCGTTGTGAGGACGAGTTCTGTACTTGAAGGATTATCTGAGCCTCGCCACATGTGATGGCATTCATGTAATGACTAATTGGCATCACAAGGAGGCCTTCAGCAGTTGAGGAATGGTAAGGATTGAGTCAGATATTTCCCTAGGGCAAGCCTAGGATGAGTGTGGTAGAGATCAGCAGCAGTAGTAGTGGTCGGGTGGAGTCGAGGCAGTTCTTGAGGAAAGTACGGATTGATGTGGAAGGTAGTAGGGGCCCATACTACTGGAAGCAGAGGATCTGTACTTGAATCAATGAAGGCCGAGATGAGACCGGAGGGTCTGTATTAGTAGTGATCCCTCGAGATATATTAGTGTTTCTGACATTTATCGTAATGTGTTTTAAGAATGGTGGTTTTACGCTCTAGACCAGCAGGCGGCAGTTCAGGTGCCGGAGGAGGATCGGGATCAGGCTCAGGAGCTGAACAGTTGGATGAGCAGACCAGAGAGTTCTTCACTTCAGAAGTCACTCGTATCATTTTTGAGCAGACTCCAGTGATCTTTGGTTCGATCAAGGAGGGTATACTAGAGTTGATGGAGGAGAAGCTAGGCACCTTTCGTGCTGAGGTGGCGGCCATGATGGGGTTGCGCACGCTTACTTTCAGGGAGTTCCGGGCATGTGGAGCTCCAGACTACCACAGGGCGCGGGACCCCATAACGAGTACTAGATGGTTGGCGGATGTGGCCAACGCTTTCCGCTCGATCAGGTGTCCCGAGGGGGACAAGGTCAGATTGGCGTCCTGTCTTCTGAAGGACAGGGCACGGGATTGGTGGGAGGAGGTTGGACATGCCATTGGAGATGATGCAGCGTTAGATGCCATGACCTGGGCCGATTCTCTACCAGATTCAGGGCGGATTTTGCATCAGTTATTGAGGTGCAGCAGTTAGCCAGGGAATTTCAGGACCTCACCCAGACTACAGAGACCGTGGCGGAGATCACTGCCAAGTTCAGGGAGAGGGCCCTTCTCGTTCCTCAGTATGCGGCTGACGAGGAAATAAAGAAGGCCCGTTATCATGAGATGCTACGGAGTGATATTCGCCAGTTTGTGAGCCGGTCCAGCTGTAAAACGCTGGATGACATGATTGCTAGGGCTCGGGAGAAGGAGATTGACCTTGAGATGGAAAGGAAGAGGAAGCCGGAGGCGGTTTCGGGTATAGGTAGTTCGGGCAAAAAGCCCAAGGTTTCAGATCACAGATCCAGGAGTCATCAGAGCCATGGTCGATGTGGCAAGTGTGGGAGATTGCACGATGGGGTGTGCAAGGCAGGGAGCTCCGACTGCTACAAGTGCGGTCGGACTGGGCATTTGAGCAGAGATTATACAGCCCCTGCTACCGCCATTGCGGCCTCAGATCTGATTTGCTTTCAGTGCAATCAGAGGGGACATAAAAAGTCCCAGTGTCTGAGTTTAGCTGCAGCGGGGAAGGTGGCAGCACCTGCCCCTGCTACCTTGAGGATTACAGATGGTCGTCAGGGTCGAGCCGAGGCGCCAGTGGCGAAGAGTAGAGCTTTTCAGATGACAACAGAGGAGGCGCGAGCGACTCCTGATGTGGTGACGGGTATGTATCTTTTTTTTCATCTCTGTATTTATTATTGATTATTGCTTATGGTTATATGTTTTGTATAGGGTCGTTCTCTGTGAACGACATTTCTGCTACAGTAATATTTGATTCGGGGGCTACCCGATCGTTTGTATCGCTAACGCTTAGCAAGAGATTTAGTAGAGCTCCAAGGGAGCTGGATTGTCCACTAGAGGTTGAGATAGCAGACGACAGGACCGTGAGGGTCGCTAGGGTGCACGGAGGATGTTCTCTTCAGTTGTTCGACGAGCAGTTTCCGGTGGATTTGGTCCCTATTCCCCTGCGAGGGAATAAGGTTATAGTGGGCATGGATTGGTTGAGCCCCAATGGGGCGGTGATAGATTGTGAGCTGCAATTATTGATGGTTCGCACTCCCAGTGGGGGAGAGTTAGTGATTCAGGGCGAGAGGCCACAATGTGGACCTGTTCTGTGTTTAGCGGCGAGAGCGAGGCATTATTTTCAGCAGGGTTGCGCCGGTTATGTAGCTTATGTCTTGGATGCCCGGGAGAAGGGCAAGACGACAGTTGACGATGTTCCGATGGTGCGAGACTTCCCGGATGTATTTCCAGAGGATTTATCGGGAATACCTCCTGAGAGACAGGTTGAGTTCGGGATCGACCTAATTCCTGGTGCGGCTCTGATAGCTAAGGCACCGTACCGGTTAGCTCCCCCGGAGATGCAGGAGTTGTCTACGCAGCTGCAAGAGCTGCTAGACAAGGGTTTTATTTGGCCGAGTAGTTCACCTTGGGGAGCGCCGATCCTGTTTGTGAAGAAGAAGGATGGGTCGCACCGTATGTGTATAGACTACCAGGAGTTGAATAAGGTAACGGTGAAGAACCGTTACCCCCTCCCAAGGATAGACGATTTGTTTGATCAGCTTCAGGGGGCATCTTGGTTCTCCAAGATCGATTTACGCTCCGGATATCACCAGATGCGGGTCAGAGGCGAGGATGTGCAGAAGACTACTTTTAGGACCCGCTCTGGTCATTTCGAGTTCGTGGTGATGCCTTTTGGGCTCACTAATGCTCCGGCCGCGTTCATGGATCTCATGAATCGCGTATGCAGACCGATGCTGGATCAGTCTGTGATAGTATTCATAGATGATATCTTGGTGTATTCCAAGACTCAGGAGCAGCATGAGGAGCACCTGAGGGAGGTGCTAGAAGTTTTGAGGAGGGAGAGACTTTTCGCAAAGTTCTCCAAGTGCGAGTTCTGGTTGCGTGAGGTGCAGTTCCTTGGTCACCTCGTCAACCAAAAGGGTATTTTGGTAGATTCGGCCAAGATAGAGGCCGTGATGCAGTGGGAGGTCCCGAAGTCTCCATTTGAGATTCTAAGCTTCCTAGGTTTGGCAGGGTATTACAGGAGATTCATCCAGGATTTCTCCAAGATAGCAGTACCGCTCACCCGACTGACTAAGAAGTCGGTGGTGTTTTGTTGGGGGCCTGAGCAGCAGGCGGCGTTTGAGACCCTCAGGCAAAGATTGTGCGAGGCTCCGATCCTTACCCTGCCAGAGGGAGTAGAGGATTTTGTAGTCTACTGTGATGCCTCAATCACAGGTATGGGAGCAGTATTGATGCAGCGAGGCCATGTGATAGCTTACGCCTCGAGACAGTTGAATCCTCACGAGGCAAACTATCCTACCCATGATTTAGAGCTAGGGGCGGTGGTGTTTGCCCTCAAGATTTGGAGACATTACCTCTATGGGGTCCGTTCTACCATTTACACGGATCACAAGATCTTGAGGTACCTTATGGATCAGCCGAATCTAAACATGAGGCAGAGATGGTGGTTGGATGTGCTGAAGGATTATGATTGTGAGATCCTTTACCATCCAGGGAAGGCCAACGTAGTGGCCGACGCCCTAAGCCGCAAGGCGACAGCAACCCCCATCAGAGACTTATGTCTGAGGATGACGGTGATTACTCCGTTGTTGGAGCAGATCAGAGAGGCACAGGTTGAGGGCCTCAAGGAGGAAAGGCAGAAGTGCGAGAGGATAGTGCGCCGAGTAGCTTCGTTTGATTATGATAGCCGAGGGTTGTTGACTCTTCATGAGAGAGTGTGGGTACCGTACTGGGGCGGAGTACGGCAGGTACTGATGGACGAGGCTCATAAGTCTCGATTTTCTATCCACCCAGGGGCGAAGAAGATGTATAGAGATCTTCAACCCGATTACTGGTGGCCTTGCATGAAGCGGGATGTCACCTGGTATGTAGAGAGGTGTCTAACCTGCAGGAAGGTTAAGGCAGAACACCAGAGGCCTCACGACAAGATTCAGCCGTTAGACATTCCCATGTGGAAATGGGAGGACATCACCATGGATTTTTTCACCAAGCTTCCCAGGACCGCACGTGGGGTAGACTCGATTTGGGTAATAGTGGATCGGCTGACAAAGAGTGCTCATTTTATACCGATCCAGGAGAGCATATCGGCGGAAAAGTTAGCCGACATCTATGTGCGGGAGGTAGTGGCACGTCATGGAGTGCTGGTATCGGTAGTGTCAGACCGAGACGTCTGTTTTACATCCAGATTTTGGAAGCGGTTTCACGACGAGATGGGTACTCGTCTCCATTTCAGCACCGCTTTCCACCCTCAGACGGACAGGCAGAGCGAGAGGACGATTCAGACTCTCGAGGACATGTTCCGGGCATGTGTCCTAGACTTCGGTGGCAGTTGGGATACGTATCTTCCGCTAGCGGAATTTTCGTATAACAACAGTTACCATGTGAGTATTGATCGGCCTCCCTTCGAGATGCTCTATGGGAGGAAGTGCAGGACCCCGATTTGTTGGGGCGAGGTCGGTCAGCGATTCATTGGGAGCACCGAAGTGGTGCTCAAGACAACCGAGTTGATTCAGCAAGTTCGTAGTAGACTGCAGACAGCGCAGAGTCGGCAGAAGAGCTACGCCGACAGGAGGCGTTCAGACTTGGAGTTCCAGGTTGGCGATATGGTCCTCCTAAAGGTCTCACCCTGGAAGGGTGTCATCAGGTTCCGGAAGAGGGGCAAGTTAGGCCCCAGGTTCATTGGTCCTTTTAGGATTTTGGCCCGGGTTGGACGGGTTGCGTATCGGTTAGATCTTCCAGCGGAGCTTAGCCAGATTCACAACACTTTCCATGTTTCCCAATTGAGGAAGTGTTTGGTGGAAGAGTCAGCGGTGGTGCCCCTGGAGGACATTCAGGTCGATAGCAGCCTGAATTTATTGAGAGGCCGATAGCGATCTTGGATTGGAAGACGAAGACCCTGAGGAGCAAGGTGGTTGAGTTAGTGAAGGTGCAGTGGCAGCACCGGAAGAGGTCTGAGTGGACGTGGGAGGCTGAGGAGGAGATGAGAGTGCACTACCCGGAGTTGTTTGCAGATTCAGCCGTAGCAAACTTCGAGGACGAAGTCTGAGTCAAGTGGGGGAGAATTGTATCGTCCCGTCTCTGGTATGTTGTGTTCATGCTTATTTATTTTGAAGTTTTCCAGAGGGACTCGGCGAGTCTATAGCCCGACTCGTCGAGTAGAGACGGGATTTCGAGCACATGTAAGTCGGCGACTCGACGAGTCCATATTCGGGACTCGGCGAGTCTGCATGTCTGGAAGAAACCCTAAATCCTTGGGTTTGCTCACTATTTAAGCCATGATATGTGCCCTAAACTCGCCTCCTTCACCCTCAGAGAGTCTGTGAGCAACCCTAAACCATTCCTTGTTTGATTAAAGTGTTTTGTGTGGTTCTTGAAGGTTTGAAGAAGAAAAAGAAGAAAAGACCAAAAAGAAGAGGTGTAGAGCAAATATCCAAGGTCAAAATCAGAGTTCATTGAGGTATTTCTCGGAATCATTCTGTTTTGTGCTTAAAACCTCCATTGGAACACCTCTAAGGGTAGTTTAATGTATTTTCCAAGCTTTATAGTTGTATGGATGCCTTGATGGGTCGAGATATCCCCTAGATCTGTTCATTTAGGAGTTCTAGAGCCCTGATCTATTACCTTTTTGAAGTTGCTTTGCATGAGAACCCTAGATCTAGCCTTTATTATGCTTTTTGAGCCTTTTAATCTTCATGGATGCTTATGGGCATGTAAAGATAGAATCTTTACGTGTTAATCAAGCCTAAGGAGCCCAGATCTACAAGTTATATGCGCTGGATTCAAGCAGAATCAAGTTTATAGTAACTGCATGCATGCGACTTGGCGAGTCGTTCTTCGGACTCGGCGAGTCGAGCCGCGAGTCCCCGATTTTTCCCCTTTTGAGTGATTCTGAGTGGGGACCGGTGAGTAGTGGAATGGACTCAGTGAGCCGGGGTCAGACTTAGTAATGGAGGGACTCGACGAGTTGTTCATACAACTCGGCGAGTCCAAGGCAATCTTCTTAGTTCAAGAACAACTCGTCGAGTTGTTCATACAACTCGGCGAGTCGGATGCAGATAGCCTGAGTTCTAGAATCGAAAGGAAACTCTTCGAGTTGATGCCATACTCGACGAGTAGCAGCGAACAGGGTTGAGAAGTGAGAGTAGGGACTCGACGAGTTGGCGGCCCAACTCGGCGAGTCAGGTCAACTGTAAGTTGACTTTGACCGGGAGAGTTGACTTTGGCCAGGGGTAAAATAGTCATTTTACCCCAATACAGTTATTAGTATTTGATTGAGTGTGTTTGTGGAATTGTAGCCGGGGAGATATCGGAGCAGCAGTAGATAGCTTCCAGAGCCATACACTCAGCAGCCAGTTCACAAGGCGAGTTCCCTTCCAGTAGGAACGGTTCTAAGGCCATAATGTCGGCCCGTTCAATTAGTAATAGTTTCCGGACCTCGGTCTGATGCAGTAATTAGTATGTTTGACGCCTTCATGGCTCAGACATGTTTACGTGTTATGTGTTCCGGGTTATGGCCCGAAGCAGTATACAGTATGTGTTGTTGTGTTAGTTGATATGTTTATGCTATGCTATGTTCAGTAGTTCCGGACTTCTGTCCGATGCAGTCAGTTTCGGACTTCGGTCCGATGCAAGAGGCAAGGCCTCAGTAGTTCCGGACTTCGGTCCGATGCAGAGGGCAAGGCCCTGGTTAGTTCCGGACTTCGGTCTGATGCAGTTTCCGGACTTCGGTCTGATGCAGTGGGCAAGGCCCAGTAATTGTTATATGTTTGTATGGTATGTGGTAATTTGGAGGAGCTCACTAAGCTTCGTGCTTACAGTTTCAGTTTTGGTTTCAGGTACTTCCGCAAGTAAAGGGAAGAGCTCGGGATGATGGCATCGCACACACCACAGCTTCAGTTCTTGTCCTGGGAGATTGTTTGATACTTAGTTTGATTTGATACAGTTGTATCACGACATTTTATTATGGTTTGAGATATTTGACGTAGGGTTTTGTGATATGACGTTCAGCATATGATTTTCATTATTATTAAAACAATTTTTTTTTAGTCGTATTTTGGGATGTTACATTAGGGCTAGAGTTGCTTGATTTGTGATGCCTTATCCTAGGAGTTGTTGTTATCTATGATGTGCTTTGTGTATGTGCGGAGTAAGAGTATCCAGCAAGAATCTTTTAGAGAGAATTTTGAGTAAAGGAGTAATCTAGGAGAGATACCTAGATGAGCATTGGAGGATCCTACTCAGGGAGTAGTTAGATACCCGTGAGGGGTAGGGATGCTTGGGTTCGGTGATACCTTTTGAGTGTGAGTAGAGCAAGTGGAGTGGCAACCTAGAATGGTTTTACGTGATGGTGGAGATTATTCGGTGCTCAAATGCTACTTGCTCCGTGCCTTGTGGAACTCTTGATGATGAGAGTCAGCTACCAAGTAAATATGACGATATTCAGGAGGTAGATGGCTAGCATCATAAGGAGTTCTTCAGCAGCTGATGGCAGAGAAGTGTGAAAACCTAGGAAGAGTCAAGGGAGTGACCTTGTCAGATGAGTATGCTGATAGAGGAGAGTATTTGTGGAAGAGAGATCATGTATGACGGGATCGGTGATTGAGGAGACTGAGCAACTACTTAGGAAATCTGGGATGATCCATGTGGAAAGTATAGGTAGATGTGGTGTTTGGTCAATATTATGGTTTATACTTTGCTTTTCTAGTACATTGTATTTTTCTGTAATGTTTATGAGTTTACGGTCAGGTTTACGGCCCAATGGGTGTTTATGGCCGTAAACCCATTTACGGCCCATGTTCACCAAGCCCATATTCTCCAAGTATAAATATAGGTGTTAGGGTGAGGAGTGGAGAGTGATGAACAATAAGGAGTTTACGGCCTAGAGAGAGAAAAACGAGTGTGTGTGAATCTTTTGTATCCGGATCATAATTCATATCAATACATACAAGATTCATATTCTTCTTCTTCTTCTTCTCTTCTATTTGATCTGACATCATCCGTTTGATTGGGATTCCGCACCATCAAACGGATCTGATTGATACACAAGCAGATTAGGGACTAACAATTGGTATCAGAGTTTGATTGTATCAATCATTTTTTCAGATCTGGAGCTTATTTGATCTTATTTTGAAGAGATTTTTGCGTTTTTGGATAGTTCTCGCAAAAATAAGGGGGGTTTGTTCTTCGCGTTTTTCGTAAAAACGAGTTTTTGATCGAGTTTTGGAGCAAAAAGGGTGAAAAAACGTTGTTTTTCGTCAAGAACAGCGATTTCTGAAGAGTTTACGGTCTTTGAAGGGTTTACGGCCGTAAACGTGTTCACGGTCTGGAGTTTGCGGCCTCGTCCTCGCATCAGCAGCTCTTTAGTATAAAATGATAGGGGATTTAGAGGTGCCGAGGTTCGAACTTGAGACGTCCAACTCTTCAAACCACGCGCTTTATCCAGATGAGCTACAAGGGATTTTGTTAAACCATTTGAATGTTTGAACTTCATACACTTCTAAGCAGCAGCAAGCTTCGCATCGAATTGCATCAGTAGCTTCACACGCCTTCTCGATCAGCAGCCTCGCACCTCGCATCGCATCACAGAAGCCTCGCCTCGCATCAAAGAAAATAAATAAGACGCGCTTTGAGGGAGACGAGGATCGAACCTGCGGCCTCCGGATCAGCAACCCAAGCGCCTAACCATCTCGGCTAGCCAACCCCTTGTGCATTCACTTTGAAATTTTAAACTTAACCACTCCCTACCGCTTCCAACTTTCGCATTTTTGTCATTTTCAACCCAAAATTGATTTTCCTTTAATTTTAAAATTCCTTTTTCAACCCAAAAATTTTAGTTTTTATTTTTTTGATTTTATTTTTAAACTTTTGACTTTTATTTTTGACTCCTTACTTAAATTTTTGACTTTGACTTTTAAAAAATTTGACCTTTGACCTTAAGCTTTGACTTTTTTTGTTTAACTTTTAAAATTTCAAATTTAGATTTTGAGTTTGACTTTTTAAATTTGACTTTTAAGGTTGACTTTTGAGGTTTATAGTCAAAGGGCATTTTTAAATTTAAGTTTGATTTTTTTTTTTTAAATTCTAGTTGTGCTTTTTAATTGATTTTAAGGTTTACGAGGGAGTTGAAAACATGAAAAAGAGTCGTCAGGAGATGTTAAGACAAAACTTCAACATGTTCGATTATATCCCTGGAGAAACCCTCGAAACTCAGTTGCAGCGATTTACTACACTCACTACTGAGATGAATATAGTTGAGATCTTCTTGTCCAAATATGATATAAACAAAAAAGCTATTGAATTCACTTCCGAAATCGTAGGATATGGACGTGGCTGACATCAAGAAGACAAAAGATCTCAATTGTCTTAGTCTGGCTGATATAATTGAAGAACTTAACGCTTTGAATTGTCGAAAAACAATGAGTTCCACAAACCTCCCGGTCAATGAAGTTTCATGTTCTCAATCATGTAAAGATTCATGTACGCTATCTAGTAAAGATACGATTAAATTTCTTCGAGAACAAATTGATTTATTAAAAAGGGAAGTTGAGGACCTGAGATATAAAGGATATCAACTCAGGAAAGGACAGAAACCCCTGAAGGCTGAATTAGAAGCAAAAACCAAGGACTTTAGGAAGCTTTAGGAAGAGTATAGGAACAAGTGTGAAAATTATAACTATATTAAGAGACAACTTGCTGCTGTAATTGAAGAACTTGACGCTTTAAAATTAAGTGTGGAAAAACAGACGTTAGTTTTAAAAATTATACTGCGTCAAGTCAGACAGTCGAGTGCTTATATGAAACCCAATTAAAATTTAAAGAAAATCAAAACAAGGGTTTAGGGTATGATAGTGTACCTCCCCCTTATAATCATAACTACACAACCATCCCTATGACACAGGACGAAACTGACAGGGAGCCACATCTTCGATATGACAAACGAGCTGGATTTGTGTCAGGAGGAGTTATTAATGTTGAAAATACTAATGTTTCTGCTTCATGTGCAGGTAAAGTAGCAGAAGATGAGAACACGGAGAAAACCATTGAACAAACCAACATCTCCTTGAACTCTGAATATGTTGCTTCGAACTCAGCTGTTTCTGATTAACCCGCTGTTGAGAAATACAAGCCACCAATTCCAACGCAACAGAGTTCTTGTGGCAAGTGTGTATGTGGGAACAACAAGAGACAAGGCAAGGATATGCCACCAGGGGCAAGAAGAAACAACTTCACAGTGAAGAAAAAGACATGTTTTCACTGTGGAACACCTGGACACATTGCCAGAAATTGTCCAAATCGCGCATACGTTCCCTACTATGCTCAAGGATGGCAAAACCCGCCAAGTGGGAGATACTTCAAAAGAAACCCTTCTAGGTCACGTTCGGACAATGGTGACTGGAACGCGCAGAAGGCCAAGAGTCAAACCCACAAGGCAAAGAATCTGAATCCCAATGGCAAGATGGGAATGCCTGCTAAGAAGCCAAATCCAAGAGATGCTCCAGTGAAACAAAGACCGGCTAAGTCAAAGTCATCTCGAAGATCGGCTGCAAGTGCCAAATCAAGTGCCGAGGCACCCATCGGATCGAAAAACAAATGGGTTAAACCGAACTACCAATGGGTACCAAAGGCTCAATCTCCCAAATCAACTAATGACTCTAATATTTCTTCATCTTCTGTTTGTGATAAACAGGTTATGTCATGGGAAAAAGTACCGTGCAAGGATGACAAAGGTCGACCCAGTTTCAAAATGGACTGGGTTCCAAAGACCAACTAATTCCGCTCTGTGTCGGAGCAGCTATGGAGGAATATCATCAGACTTTGGTTTGTTGGTAGTGGCTGTTCCTGGCACTTGATAAGGGACATCTATCAACTGTACAACACTCAGAATATTGTTTGGGAGTATGTGTCCTTTGCGGGAAGAGAAGAAAGGAAGTGATCACTCACGGGGTTAGCGCTTAATGAAATGAAGAATTTTTGGATCTTTTCTGAGATTACGCGTGTTGTTCTCAGACCTTCTGGATGCAAATTCAATCGGTGACTTACGGTTTGAGTTTTCTTCTCTATACTCCTGAGTTTTTCTTAAGCTGATTCGCTTTAAAGACTAGTGTTTGTTTTAGGATAGTTTAAATTTGCGCATTTACTTTCGTTTCTCTCCTATGCACAAATTTAGGGGGAGAAATAAAAACAAAACAAAATTTAAAAATTTAAAAAAATCCAAAAACATTAGAAAATCAGAAAAAAAACAAACAAAAATGTTGGTTATGAAGTGTGCTTGAGGGAGATGTTTTGGGAAGTGATATTATCAAGTGATAACAAGCAACCTAAGTCTGCGTAACGTACCCAAAGTTGAAGGGTCTATGCTCTGGTTTGATGCGTCAGTAGGCACGAAAATTTTAAAATGGACATGACTAGGCAGAGTTGAACTTAGGAAATTTATAGACTTGACAAATCTTGACCTAGTTAGATCCGTTCAGCCTGACAATACGACGCTCAGATAGGTTGAGCAGGGAGATATATATGGGAATCTACTCGTCACATTAATTGAACCCGTACTTGGAACCGTGGTTTAACTTTTCCTCGATGTGCGGATTCTGTCCTTAATTCCGGTTGGATGGGGCGACTGGTAAATTCCGATAAATTAGGTCTGTAGAATATCATTTTCTTTCTTTCCGTCTGTTAGTCATATGTTGTCTCCTTTGCGTGACTTCCAATCCGACCTTGTACACAACATATGCAACTCTATTTCTCTGCAGGTTATATATGTGAAATACTTCTTATCTGTTAGCCATATGCTGTCTCCTTTGCGTGACTTCTAATCCGACCTGGTACACATCATATGCAACCTTCTTATTCTCAACCCCTCTGTAGTAATAAGTAATAGAATTCTGAATCTATCCTCTCTCTGAATGGTTGTCTGCTCACCCGGTGTAAGGAGTACTCTGGAAGTTCTTGATGGCTGGGGCATATCAGGAAGCGGGAAACACGTTCTAGTACACTTAAAATTGAACACATACAAATTGTCTATAGATCTCGCTGCTCAATTTAGGTGGACCACAATATCCCTGGTCGTCGTCAAATGAATGGTCCTTAAGATATAGTATCTAGGAATTTAGGATCAGATATAATATCTAGGAACTTAAGTTCACCTGTCTTGTAACAAATAGTATGTCCTAAATTTGTCACAATTTTTCGTGTTTAAGTGGACAACAATACCGACGATCGACCAGACAAAGATGTGAATATGAAAGGTACCGACAAGTGGATAAAGGCTGTCTAAAAACTTTGATCCCAAATCACTCTTAAAGTTAGATATCATTATTATTTTTGTTAAATTTGTCATAGTTTCTTCTAATTTAAATATTAGGGGAGAATTAAAAATTAAAAATAATGAAAATAAAAAAAATAAAAAAAAATCAGAAAAATTCAAAATCAAAGAAAATTCAAAAAAAATCAAAAATCCAAAAATATTTTTGTTTCTATTTTAATTTGTGTGCTAAGTTTTCTTTTAGTTTTGTTTTGTCTTGAAAAGTGATTTCAGGTATAGATAAGACTCATGGAGTTTGTGTTGAAGATTTCTGAGCCAAAGCCTCGTCCGTGAGCATCGAAGAATTCGCATTCGAAGGGGCAAGAAATGAAGATTATTCTTTCAACATTCAATCCTTCAACCCTAGAAGCAAGGTGAAGTTGCACTTGAAGATTATGTGACGGATTGCATTGAAGCCTCCTCAATCAGTCTGCTGCTATTTTGAACCTGCTGAAGTGATCGAGAAGATTTGTTCTCTCTGATGTTCTCTCTGAAGATTCTCAAGTTGAAAGCACTATCTTTCAAGAATGAGTACATCAAGCTTCCTCACCCAACGTGCGTTCAATGCCAAATTCTGAAGAAAAGCCCAACGCTCAAGATGAAGTCATTCATTGAAGATTCATCAAGTTCATCTTGAAGTCGTGAAGAATTTGAAGATTAATGCTGAAGCCAAGTTCCCAATGAAGATAATCTAGAAAGCCAACTACTTTTTAGGGGGAGCTTGTTGGGTCATTTAAGAAAAGAAAAGAAAGCTATAAACCAAGGGGGTGATTGTTGGGTCAATATTATGGTTTATACTTTGCTTTTCTGGGAAATTGTATTTTTCTGTAATGTTTATAAGTTTACGGTCAGGTTTACGGCCCAATGGGTGTTTACGGCCGTAAACCCATTTACGGCCCATGTTCACCAAGCCCGTATTCTCCAAGTATAAATATAGGTGTTAGGGTGAGGAGTAGAGAGTGATGAACAATAAGGAGTTTACGGCCTAGAGAGAGAAAAACGAGTGTGTGTGAACCTTTTGTATCTGGATCATAATTCATATCAATACATACAAGATTCATATTATTCTTCGTCTTCTTCTCTTCTATTTGATCTGACATCATCCGTTTGATTGGGATTCCTCACCATCAAACGGATCTGATTGATACACAAGCATATTATGGACTAACATGTGGCAAGTAGTATGGGCCCGTACTACTGAAAGCAGAGGACCCATACTCGAAACAGGGAACTTCCAGAGGTTCTATGTAGCAGGATGAGGAGAAATAACATGGTTCGAGTACCATGATTCGTAGCAGAATGTGCTTCCACCTATTATCCGGTTGTGATTATTCAGACTGGGAGTGGAGATGGGAGATTGTGGGGTCAGAGGGCCATGTCGGTTGATCTTAAGTGGAGTATACCCTGGGTGGGAAAATCTGAGTTCAGATCTCGAGGGTTGTGACTGGTGAGGTGCCATTTGGAGGCGCAAGACTCAAATAAGAGGTGGAGATGATGCATCATGGAGGATTGCAGTTTCAGTTGAGTGGTTGGGCGATATCATGTGATGTCAAGTTCTATATTAAGGATTATATTGTTCTCGTTTCTCATTTTGGAAAGGATGGGTGAGTGAGTTTCTGATGTCAGAGATTAGAAGAAGACCCGGGGGGGGGGGGGGAACCAAGTAGATGCAATATTTACACCAAGAGTATTTTGTTGTATGAGAGCATTGGGTTACATTTTATGTCGGGAAGGAGTTATCAGTGGGGACAGTGACATCGATGGCTCGAGTATGCCTTGTTTGAGTTTGGTACGTCGTATATCAACAACTGTTGCAGGGAAACGAGAGGAGTATATTGAGTTGCCGGCTTTCATGGCTATGTAATAGATCGACTGTGGGAGTGAGGTCTCCCGTGCTATGTCGAATCTTACAGTGGGGTGATGATTAAGGATTCTGAGAATGAAGTATGTGATAGTCCAATATTCTAGGACAGGAGATAGTGTTATTCTAGGACCGTCAAATTAAGTGCATGTGCAGCTAGACGAGGTTCTGGGTGACTGGAGGCAGTCACATGGGGAGGATTCCGAGGTTTGCATATGGGGTTCGGAGTACTTGCAGTTATTTGGTCATATTCCGGAAAGTCATCGAGTGCTGTGTGGTATGTCCCCTGAGTTGGGAATGATACATATGGAGAGCCAGTCTGTAGTGTGGTTAATTGGGTATGACATTGGACGATGGTTCGAGCCCTAAGTGGAGGAGAACGTGGTATTATGTTAGGAGAATCATCACTCTGTTCAATTTGATAATTAGAGGGTTGGGTTTAGGAACCTGCGGTGCGGTCATATGAGACTTGGGTTTAGTGGTGGATGAGGCAAGGCGCGGAGCGAGATTATGCATAGTGTATGTGTCCAGGAAAAAACGAGTGTATCCACGGCGAGTAGACATTGGTCGGGGACCTTATTGTGGTCAATGACTCTTTAGGGTTGTAATGGTTAAGTTCGAGGCGGTTGGTTTGTCGAGGTCCAATTTCGATTGTTGAGATTTGGTAGTTTGATGTATAGATTGTATCTATACTCCAGGAGGAGCAGCAATTGATTCGTCATTTAGTCTCAGAGTTATTATGAGTAGGTTCGCATGGGTTATGATCGGAAGAGGATGGGGTTTCGGATGATCGTCAACGTGATGTCAATCATTGATGATTTCTCCGTGTTTCAATTTATGAGTGGAATATTTCGAGGTTATGAGTTGTGCGAGAAGAAGACAAATGGCTATAGCTAGTCACTGTGAGATTCTGTGATGGTGTATCGGGGTGTCCGAGTATGATGCCCTAAGTTGTTGGATTATTTTGAGACTTGAGTTTAGTATATGATAGGTGGAGTATCGAATAGCTATTGTCCCAGTGGGAACCCATCAACTAATGGCCATCGGTTAGGGATGGTTTAAGGATGTGAATTGTATCGAGAGAATGTGCGTTGTTGCGACAATTGTCGTCAGAAAAGGGTAAGTGAACCTGTCCATGATGGATCGCGGAGCATGAGTTCAATGAGCGCAATATGATGATGGCTTAATAACGAGATTGTGGGGTGGTAAAGAGAGTGGAAGGATCCAGGTGAGAGTAATCACTTTGTAATATCAGGGAAAAACCATGGGGAGAGCCCATGGCGAGTGAGTAAGTGATGTAAGCCTACGGGGAGCCGTAACATTCACGAGTAAATGGGAAGGTGATGTAAGTCTGTGGGGAGCCATAGCATTCACAAGTGAATGAGTAAGCGATGTAAGTCTGCGGGGAGCCATAGCATTCATGGGTTAGTGAGTAAGTGATATCAACCCGCGGGGAGTTGTAGCATTCACGAGTCAGTGTGACAGTATCGTAAGACTACGGGAATCCGTAGTATTCCCTGGTTACAGCATGACATATAGGAGCTCTTAGGCTTAAGTAGCCTTGACGACTGAGTCTTTGGGAACCTGGTAGCCAGACCAGGAGCGATACTGGGGTCTCCATGATGATCAGGATCCGTTATATCTTGAAATGGGAAGAGGTTGTCGCAATTCGGAGAGAATGGGGGAGTAATGTACGCGTAAATTCACAGCTCACAGGTCGTGAGTCGAGTATCTGATTGGAGACGAGTGATTCCAACTCTGCTGTTGAACCCGACTCTTGAGTTGAGTCTGGCCCTATCTATGTAAATGATAGATGATTTGAGATTTTAGGCCCCTTATGGATTTCATTTGGAGTGGTTGTGGTTTGTATCTGATGTTCTAGACCTGGGAGAGTCGGTTCGATTGGTTTGATAAGGACCTCAGCATGCACGGAGTTAGTGAGTGTTAGGCGACAGAGGTCGGAAATGATGTGTGACTACAGATCAGTTGTAATATTGCTTGGAGTAAAGTAAACTTAATGGTTGTATGTACAATGTGGTTGGTTGAGATAACTCTGTTGGATTGAATGGTTGGGGTTATGCTCGGGCTTGTGGCCATGCCATTCAAATTGTCAGACGTGTAAGGGATGGTAAGGAATGATTTCGAGGACGAAATCCAACTTAAGTAGGGGAGAATTGTAACATCCCATTTATTCAATAAATACGTAGATAAAGGTTTGTTAATGAATAATAACCCAAAAATAAATAATATTTAGCGGGGTGTTGGTGTGGGGAAACTTATGATATAATTTTGGACCTTGGGGGTTAAACGTGTAAGCTATGGATTTAAATTGAAAAGATTTGAAGGCTTGAGGGGCTGATTGGTAATTCCCTGACCTATGATGAAAGGATTTTTTGAAAATAGGGGCTGTTAGGTAAGTTTTGGACTCAAATTGAAAGAAATTTGGAGTGATGGGGGCTATATGGTAAATTTTGGATGTTATTTGAAAAGAATAAAGCGAGGAGGGGTTAAAAACGTCAATATGGCAATCTTGTAAGGATGGGCGGTGAATCAAACCCATAGCCCTATTACTCCCCAAACCCTAACCCTATTTTCCAGCCGCCACCACCTTGTAAGTGATATTCAGCCGCATCCATGGAGCTCCCTTGGTCGCCGCCACCTGCTGTGTCACCCACCATCCGCTACTGTGACATGGAAGAACCACCATAGCAACCTGCCGCCAGCGATGCGATGACCAACCGGTCTTACATCAATCGGAAGGAGGCGCTGGGCCATCCTGTGTGGACCGTGAGTCACCAGAAACCCATGGTTAGTTCACATGTATCCCATTCTCGCTCCTTCTCTTCCTCGATTTTCTGTGAGTGTGAAATCGGGGTTGTCGCTGCCACCTAAGTGGTGGCTGAATGCGCCGCTGTTGCTTTTTGCGGCGACACCGGACGCCAAGTGAAGGCTAATGGTGATTATGTTTGATTGTTATGGCTATTTCCGGTAAGTATGGTGTGGATGGTGTGCATTTGTGGTCGAGAACCCACTGCCACCATCGTGGGGTGGTGGCTGCCACCTATTGTCATTTTTCTGCCACCACTGACCGCCACCAGCCACCGTGGAAGGTGGCTGTGGGTGTGATTTTATTACGTGTTAGGTGGTATGTATGATGTTTGGGGCGGCAACCACCACCACCACCGTTGAAAATGGTGGTTACCGTCGGGAGCCACCGCCGACCACCACTGCCTGAGGTGGCAGTGGGTGGTGTTGACCTAGTGGAACCCTAATTAGCCCAATTACTTAATATTGGACTGGGTTGGCTCGTGATTGGGTTAGAAACCCTAATTAGGGATTAGAAAACCCTAATTTTGAGTTTATTAATTTGGATATTACTGGGGCCCGCGCTTGGACTATCAAATTGATATTGTGAATTATGTCCAACTTCATGGTGTGAATAGCCTAGCGGAATGATTGACTTAATGAGTTAAGTCCTTAATGGGTTGAGTGAGAAACATTTAACCTTCATCATCATTTTATTTGAAAACCCTAATTTTTACTTGGGCCTTCTTATTGGGCTTTGGTGTTTGGGCCATTAGTGGGCCATCCAAGAGCAGTCATATGGACTAGAATATTTAGATGGGCTTTAGGGTAAGGCCTATATGAGGGTTTGGGCCCAATTTGGAAAATTGGTCCATGGTTGGGCCCAATGGAATTGAGTGATTTATGGACCATTTTTAAACATAATAATGTGAAGGTTGGTCTTGGATCCTAATGGGGTTAACTGTGGGTATGGCTTAGTGATAAAAGTCAGAGTGTAGCAACAACATTTATAGGATCTGTTCGCCATCTGAGGTGAGTCTTCTCACTATACTTACTTGTGTTGTAATTTGTGTGTGACGGGAGGGTCTTATTCTTGTTGATGACTAGAGGGTCTTATTCACACTATTGACCGGAGGGTCTTAGTATATTATTGACCGAAGGGTCACAGGTCACTGTACATTGTAGACCGGAGGGTCTTAGTACATTATGGACCCGAGGGTCTTATTCTTGTTGATGACCAGAGGGTGTTATTCACACTATTGACCGGAGGGTCTTAGTATATTATTGACCGGGGGGTCACTGTACATTGTAGACCGGAGGGTCTTAGTACATTATGGACCGGAGGGTCTTGTTTGTTTAAAATGTTATATGTATTACTGTGCATCCTATCTTTGTGGCTTATGTTGTTATAGTAATCTGTGTATAGGTTGATATTATGTGCATATATTGTGTATTGAGATATCCTGTTTATCTGTGCATGGAGATATTCTGCTTATTGTCTTGTGATATGTATGATGTGTATTATGGAGTTATTAAGCTGAGGGACTCGAGGGTCCATCTGAGTTGTGGGACCAGAGGGTCCCACTAAGACACATTGACCAGAGGTTCTTTTTGAGTTATAGCCTCGAGTGGCTAATGAGATGTGTGTGGTATTTTGGGGAACTCACTAAGCTTCGTGCTTACCGTGTTATGTGTTTCAGGTACTTCTCAGGATCACGGGAAGGCGTTGACTCGATTGTACACACGGAATAAAAAGTTATCTTTTGGAGGATCCTGGATTATTAATCAAACAATTATGGAATTGTGTTTTGTTAACTTGATAATTGGGATTTTTGTGAAATGTATTATGGGAATTTTTGTAATTTAAAAATAAAGAAATTTGTAAAAATTATGGTGTTACACAATAGACTACAATTGATGACATCAACTTAGTCCCGGCTTGGCTAAGCGCTTAGGGTGTCATCACTTAATCGTCGAGGGGCCCACATATATCGCTTTTATCCCACTTTGGGTAAAAGGAACAGATAAACTTTGACTCAATGCTCGCTTGTACCTACTCATCAAATCACACAAAACAATATGTTTTATAACACCAAGTTACCGGTGCGTTTACATATTATCAATGTGCAACCGACTTGCAGAATACAACTCACACATCTTGGTTTCAAGAATATAAGATATTATCGTCTCACTAATCACCCGTGATAAAATCCATGAAGTGATTCAAGTGAGCGTGGGTTTAATCCAATGCTCAAATCAGATTCATAATCACTCATGAACGTTGCAGCAAACCTTGCTATGTCTATTACATTTTAGAGAATCTACAAGCCAATTCATGACAATCTTCCTTCATACCTACTCTCAAAGTATGAGCGACTGTGGATGGTTTGAATAATCTTATTATTCGGGAAGCCAAAACATGCAAAGTGAAACACAAGAATAATAGTAATACTATATGGCCTCAAACCTTTGAGTATAAATAAAACACTTTTATTTAATCACCATATTGATTACTCATTATTTGTTGTTTCGGGTAATCAACTTCTTACTTGAATTATAACAACAGTTGTACCATGCTCCAAGCATGCAAACTATGTTTACATATGGTCATTACTTTGTGAAATAGATTAATTGAACACATTTCCAATGATGCTCATTTCATAATTCCTAATCATTAGTGTAAGAATACAAAATTCTCGCCGCTACTAGAATATGTTAGATTCGAACATTTTATGCAATGATCCTTTTGTAATCTTATTGCACAAAAGTCACCAAGACTTCGCCAATGAAATTACAAAGTTCTCTATCAGCGATTGTTACAAGACAATTCCATAGATGTGAAGTCTCACATTCAAAGTACATTCCTTTGAACATCCTTCTTGCATAAAAGTTTCTAATCTAGACATAGATTCTCAATATCCAACTCCCAGTATGGAAACATTTCCATATTTTCCATACGACAACTCATTATTAAAAGAATCATATCTAATCATAATAATGGCATTATGGTCCATTTGTTACTATAGTTCCAACTGCTCACAAGTGACCAATCCTTGGCGAACCTTAGATTGTACTTGACAATTGTTTAATTATTTTAGTCAAATCCGGTTCTAGTCCCTTTTCCATCTTAATACCCTGGAAATTTGGAAATTTTAGAATGGTCAAATATTACAGCGTATGCAATCGATCCTATACCTGAAGCGTATGGGACACGATTCATAATAAAAAAACGTGATACTTTACCAATTTCTTGCTATAATATTGCTATATATAGAATCCTTTTAAGTTGAATCTTTTCAACATAACGTCCATATATGTCTTTTGACTAAATTTGATTAAAATTTCTCGATCCAAGCTTTTAGATTTCGAAACGAAGTATAATATTTTCTCCCTTAATTATCGCAAAAAAACTTTTCAACCCTTGCAACTTTGCAAACTGAAACTTTGTTTTCTATAATTAATATTGTTGACTTGAAACACGTACAATAATAATCATGCTCCCACTAACATGATAATTATCTCCATACCAACATACCATTTATGCTCCCATTAGCTTTGACAAATATTTAGAAACCATCTGGACTTATAGGCATCAATACTTATTGACTTCCAAAGTTCATTTTCTTAATACGATATGCTTCGATAAGCCTTTATCTAAGCTTCTCAAACTCATACACCTTTCCTTAGATAACTCACATGTGTGTCTAAACTAATTCAGAACTTATATTATTAAGTCCCAAAATGTTCAGACTTATCGCCAAATCTTACAATTCGAACTATGAAGAGGGATGTCGTAATCATAATCGAATTTGAGAATGCAATCTACACAATTGCTATCTTCTTAAAATCTCTTTTAGTGAAAGCGTTTCCTCACAATCATTTTCATGAAGGAGAGAAACCTTATGACACTTAGATTTTATGGTGTATGTTTTCATATCCATGTAAATTTGTCAT
This sequence comes from Lactuca sativa, assembly GCF_002870075.4. Classification (NCBI taxonomy): domain Eukaryota; kingdom Viridiplantae; phylum Streptophyta; class Magnoliopsida; order Asterales; family Asteraceae; genus Lactuca; species Lactuca sativa. Next base: position 19,043,537 of record NC_056631.2, read on the forward strand.
AATCATAATCATAAGACAAAGTTTGTGACAGATCCAAACTCATATGGACTGAACTTATCCATTCTTAATTTCTTGCCATCAAGGGTCCCACCATTTCTTCCAAGTTATTTAGCAGCTCACCTATACTAGTTAATGTACTTTCATTGAACAAGGTGCTTTGCCTTTATACATTCAAATGAGAACTCACATGCATAGCTAACTCAATTGGAATGGGCACATAAACAAGGGTATGTCAACACGATAGGTTACAAACCTCAAGTCGTGTGCTAGTGATAAACTAGGTTAACTCTTAATTATTTCTTGAAACTTTTCAAGGTCATTTAGGCTCCCACCGACCTCTTGACATATAAGATTCTCTTGTCAAGAAACATTTCTTCACAAACAAATATTCAAGAGTTAGTGCGGTTTCTTATCAAGACAAACACTACACACAATTGGTATTAGTTGGTCTTTGTCTTATCTAAGACATCACAATTTACCAATTTCAAACGTGCAAGAGTAAGAAAAAACAATTTTTTTTACTTCACATTTGATGAGTGTGTTAGAATTTCTTAAGACGTGTCACTCAAGTCACAATCTTGGAGTATGACTCTAAGGGGGTGTTTGGCTTAGCTTTTCACAGCCAAAAGTCCTTTTTGTAAAAGAAAAAAAACAAAAAGATATTTGGCAAACTAGTAACTTTTGGAATTTTAATACAAGGAAAAACATCTTTTTGGAAAAGTCAGGAAATCCTGACTTTTTGTAACTTTTTGGAAAAGAACTTTTGAGCTTTTAAAAGCTAAGCCAAACACGCCCTAAGACTTGATCTTTTGGAACGAAGTATGATTCACTTATTGATTTAACCATTTCAACAATTTCTTATTCCTCTTCTTAGCCATACTAGTGTACTAATGTTTACCTAGAAGATCAATTGTGATATGGTTTCATAATCAATAAGACGATCATAAAACATGATACAAAAGTACTCTCCGTTCTTTCCAGATTGGAGAAACTTTTATCTTTCTGCCTAACTGATTCTTCTTATTCGTTCTGCTATTATTGAGACTTTTCAATAATTCAGAATTATACTTAATCTTGTAAGTATAACCATATTTACTAGACTTTAAGTAAATCATGACGAATAGTCTTATTGTTATTTGTGGTGGACTTGACCAGTGCCCAACATTGTGTTCTAGTCCTTTAGTCCTTCACTTCACTCACATACTTGTGTGATCAAGAAATTAGTCTTAATTTCCTAAGTACCAAGATTTCCATACATCACATGATTCAAATCATATGATTCTAAGCTTCTTTCCAATTTAAACTTGGGCGATGGGAATCTTTCCTTACTTAGGAAAAATTATGACACTACCATAAATAACATAACTAAGAATCACATTCACTTAATATTGCTTACAATAGAAACACAGCATCAATCTTCATAAATAACATTGCAAGGATATATAAATAAGGCAAAACTCAAAATTTATTTTATTTATAAAAAGGTGCGGAAAAAGTTGTCCTTACAATGCAAAATCAAATGAAAACTATGCTATTACATATTCCTAAGCAATCTATCACAACTCTAAAAGCAACAGCTCCAAAAATCCGATCATCGAATCATGCGATCGAAATCCATTTCTTCGCAATCAGACTCAACACGCTTCTTCCTTTAAGCTTCCTTTCTTTTCTTCAATCCTACAAAACACCAAATGTAATCTTATCACATCATGTATTTAAAATATCTAAATAGGAACTTAATAGAGTTAGATAGTGGATTTTACCTGAAGTAGAGTCATACATCTTGACTCTCCCATCTCTTAGATCTCTTAGGTAGTCTAGGCAGCTTCGTAACCAATGCCCCTTCTTTTGGCAGTAGAAACATATGGATTCTTCTGGAATGGTACAAGAGACTATCTAAGACTCAAAATTTCTCTTGCATGGAGAAAACTTTTCAGGACTTCCAATGTTGCCTTTTCCCATAGAAGGATGGGATATTGATTTACCAGACAAATTTGCTTGACCAGTGTGCTAAATCATTGCTGATTTAGCATAAATAAGAAAATAAGTCAAATCAATGAGGGTCATGTCGTGTTCCGTCATATAGTACTCTCTAACGAACTTACCATATGAATCGAGAAGTGACTGAAGAACCAAGTCGACAACCAACGTCCTTGAGACATCGACACCTAACATTCCTAATCTATCAATATGCAACTTCATATCCAAGACATGAGCACATACAGACTTTCCATCTTTGTGTCTTTTTGCCAATAGCGCTAGAGTGACCTTGAACGTTTCAAGTCTTCGAACACGTGGGTCAGGGAGAATTAATGGAGGAGGTGGAGGAAGTGAAGCATGATTTCCATTTCCACAATCCAATCGTGGAATATCATCTTCAAGTGGAAAACTTTTTCCAACGGGTTCAGGAAGACCATAGTTGTCAGACTTTGACATCTACAAAACATGGAGAAATTCAAGTTTTAGTTGATTGGAATCCTTGATATAACACCCAAATAAAATATCAAGACTAGGATCCAACACAATATCCTACAATATGGAAGAGGGATGTCGTAATCCAAATTGCAGAACATATGAAGGTAGGTAAATGATGATTTACCAATTTCCACCATGAAAAACGAAAATTGAAAATTAAGTTTTAAATGAATTGAAACTCCTAGATCTTTTGAGATTCATTGAACTTTTCAATGGCATGTTTAAATCTCGAGTGTGCCCTTCGTTTATGACTGGGATGCCGAGGATCACAAACAAGTTGTGGATAACCATGCAAATATACATGGTGCCCCCAATGTTACAATCACCTAATCGATGTGTCAGTTAACCACACACGCTCCATCGATCTATGACAAACATCAAGTCACCCTTTGCCACCTTTGCTTAGAGCCTAATTAGTGTGCCGGTTAACCACACGTGCTCACTAGCATCTTAGCAAGGGTACAAAGTGTAATTTCATGGAATAGCACCAACTCCACATTTTTCCTAAAGTAACTAAGATTTGGGAATTTATAAAACATATAGTTACTTCGTATTTCATTATACTTATAATGGGAGGTTGTGTCCTATCGTACCCATTCGGCTAACGACCCTCCACTAGTCAAGAGTGTGATGGGTAAGAGTGGATACCCAATGACGGTCATTTTACAGGCCGCTTCCTTAAACACCCCTTATAGATCAGCTTCATGAATGAGGCCTACTAACGGTAAGACCGACTATTTACTTATACATATATAATATATTAGACTTTTAATTCTACATATAGTATAAGGATGTATTTTACACTTTTAATTTACTAGGTGGTTTAATCTATTAACAAATTATACTTTTAATTTGATTAACTTAAACCATGTCATTATGGATTTATTAACTCTCCTTTAATTATACATTTAATTAACTTAATAAAACCATAAGGGTGTAATTTGAACTTTTCAAAAACTAGGGTCTTAGAATTTAATATTTCAAAATTAATACCTTTTAATTTAAATTTTAAATTCTAAAACTTGAGGGTAAATTTTGAAACCTTTACAAATATTAGGGTTTAACTATTTAATTTTAAAAACTAAAAACTTTTGAGTTCAAATTTAAACTATAAAACCTAAAGGGTATAAATTGAAACTTTTCAATGTTACTAGGTTAAATATTTGACTTATAATAATCCTATATTATCCATATTTAACCAAATCCATCATTTTGATGAGGATAACCATTCCAAACTTAAAAAATCGGATTCAGGCAAGAAAAACGAGTTGTGGCAATTATCTTCAACAAAATCTGGCAGAAAAGTCAAAAATCCCTGCACCAGAGCCCTGGACTCGTCGAGTCCATCCATGGACTCGGTGAGTCTGCCAGTCAGAAACCCTAAAATTCGATTTTCAAGCAAACAATGAACAATTAAGCATAAAATACATCAAACAAACAGCCTATGCTCTGATACCACTGATGGGTTTTGAGCACTACATCAATCCTATGGTGTACATGCAAACCCTAAAGCTTTGGATCTAGTTTGTCTAATGAACATGCAATAATCATCCAAAGCTCATAAACCCTAGATCTACCATGTGATAATCGATATTAACATAAGAATAGAGTTTAGATCTTACCTTGATTGTTATGTAGCAATAACAATCTCAATTCCTCTTGATCTTGACTGCTGAAAGCTTAGTGCCTCAAATGTTGCACCTCTAATGGAGTCACAAACACCATGAGCAACAAGATAATCAAAGAGGGATGGAGGAGGCACCAAAACTTCCAAGAAACTCCAAGGAATGCTTAACCATGTTTTTAGGTGTCGTAGGGGTCCTTTTATACCTGTGTGGCTGCTAGGGTTTTCAAGGGAAACCCTAATTCTCTGCTTAGGCCTTAAGCAACTCATGGAGTCCATTTAGAAAGCCCTTGGACGAAATCCATATGGGCTTCCCAAAGATTTTGTCCAACCCTCTTTCTAATAGGAATCCATATCTCACAATGCAATTATCTTATAATTACAATATTAGTCCCCCAAGTTTAATTCATCTCTTTTAGCCAGAAAATTAATTCTTAATTAATTCTTGACTAATATTAATTAAACAATATGATTTCTCTTTTAATATATTATTCACATAATATATTGATAAATCATAATTAAACCTCTTTATCCTTAATTCATCTTATCATTTGATATGGTGAAGGCAACCCAAAAGGACCATGCTCACAATCGGGTCCAGTACATACCAAAATAGTTATGGGCTTAGACACCTAATCCAACAGCTTTGGATTGGTAACTCCATTTTCTTAGAATTTTCCATGCTGAAACGTTTCAACACTTTGTCCAAGTAAGTACTTTGACTAAGTCCTATTAGTCTCTTACTCCTATTTCTCAAAATCCTTATCCCAAGAATATAAGCAGCTTCTCGGAGGTCCTTCATAGCGAAGCACTTACCAAGCCAGGACTTAACCTTCTGCAAAGTTGGGACATCATTTCCTATGAGCAGTATGTCATCCACATACAAAACGAGAAAGCTAACTATACTCCCACTGGCTTTGACATATACTCATGACTCATTCTTGCTTCTCGAAAAACCAAACTCTTTGACTTTCTCATCGAAACAAAGATTCCATCTACGAGATGCTTATTTCAATCCATAAATGGATTTCTCAAGCTTACACACTCTATTAGGGTGCTTTGAATCGACAAAACCCTCAGGCTGACTCATGTAAACATCATCGGCCAACTTCCCATTAAGGAAAGCAGTTTTGACATCCATCTGCCATATTTCATAATCTTGAAATGCAGCTATGGCTAGCATAACCCATATAGATTTAATCTTCGCAACTGGTGAGAAGGTCTCATCATAGTCAACTCCGAGAGTTTGAGTAAAGCCCTCCGTAACCAATCGAGCCTTATACATGTGTAATTTCCCATCCACGTCGGTCTTCTTATTGAATATCAACTTGCATCCGACCGTCTCACGACCCGGTACATTGTCAACCAAGTTCCAAACTTGATTGTCATACATGGATTGAATCTCGTTGTCCATTGCCTCCTTCCATTTTGCAGACTCCGAGCTTGCCATGGCTTCCTTGTAGGAGTTAGGTTCATCCAAATTTATCAATGTACTATCAATAATAAACATATCACCCTCATCAGTTATATAGAAACCATATAATACGGGTGGAACACTAACTCTACTGGAACGTCTAAGAGGTAGGGACTCGTCAATCAGTTCAACCGGAGTTTCCTCCTCGGGTTAAGCGCCATCGTTAGAGGTTCCTTCATTGTTTGATTCATGAAGCTCTTCAAGATCAATCTGCCTCCCACTGTCCTCTCGGCATATGAGTTCTTGCTCTCGGAAAACCCCTCTCCTTGCAACAAAGACAACATTGTCACTCGGTCTATAGAAGAGATATCCAAAGGAATTATGTGGATAGCCGATGAAAATACACCGCTCACTACGAGGTTCGAGCTTGTCGTGAGTCTCTCGTCTTACGAAAGCCTCGCATCCCCAAATCTTGATATGTGCCAACGAGGGAGCTTTCCTTGTCCACATCACGTGAGGTGTTTTGGCAACCTTCTTAGTCGGGACTAGATTAAGGATATGGGCGACAGTCTCTAAGGCATACCCCTAAAATGAGATAGGTAACAAAGTCTGACACATCATGGAACGAACCATGTCCAATAGGGTTCGATTGCGCCTCTCATCCACACCATTCAACTGTTGGGTTTTGAGCAATCTAACACTTCCTAAGTGTGCATGCAACCCTAATAAACCTTGGATCTATGTTTGTCTAAATACATGCAAAATAATAATTTTTCCAAGGTTCATAACCTATCTAACATGGCATGGGGTACTTTTAAACTTAAAAGAATTAGATGAGATTACATACCTTTTGATGATGAGTTCAATTCCTAAGGAGTTTGAGGGCCAAGAACCAATAGTGTGAATGCCTCAAATGGAATCACAAATCACCACAAACTCTTGGAAAATTTTGAGAGAGTGTACACACACTTGTAAAATCGGTCACACACAAACACACACACTAGTGCCACTAGTCACTCTAGTGGCCATTTCATGCAACATAAGCATGCTTATATAGTGTACATGATTAGGGTGAAACCCTAATAACCCATGACCTTTCCTTTCCCAAGGATCCATGGGTTAAAAGCTCCATGGATCATCCATGGACTTCCATACAAGCCTAACCCATTAACAAATGAGTGTTAGCCCACACCATATAAAACCAATAGCCCACAATCTAATTAGTCTTCCTTTTAATCTCTAAATTAATTCATAATTAACTTAAGACTAAGACTAATTAAATAACATGACTTCATATTAATATATTATAACTTATAATATATTAATAAACATATGTGTATAACTCTCATAAAATTATCCATAAATAGTTTGGATGAAATGCAACCCAAATGGACCATGTCGGGTCGGGTCAAGTATATACCAAATAAGTTATGGACTTAGACACCTTATCTAACAGACTCCCACTTGGATAAGTCTAATAACTATATTTGCGTATGTTACTTCAGGAACCAACCAGCAATCGTAGCTCTCGAAAACTCTGTTGAACTATGAAGCGCCATTTTAGATAAGTGATCAAATAATCCTCTGTTCTCATGATATCAGCCGGACAAATACATGGAACAACGTCGTACTTATTGTCCAGCAGTTTGTTTCCCGATTTTCGATTTGTTTGACAAAGAACTTAATCGAACACATCAATTTAATTCTGACCGGCCGGTACATAGGTCACAACAAAATCATCGAGGGGCCCAGATATCGCTTCTATTTCTAGAAGGAACAGATAAACTTCGACTCATATGCTTATTCTACTACTTGTTGAATTGTACACAAAGGCACGTTTTATAACATCAAGTTACTGATGCGTTTACGTGCAATCAATGCACAACCAACTCATAGGTAACAACTCATATCTCTAGGTTTAAAGATTTATATGATATTACCGTCTCACGATCACTCGAGATAAATTCCAAAGAAGGTCAACTTCTATGGAACGGAAGTCTCATATTCAAAGTACATTGCTTTGAACATCCTTCTTGCATTAAGGTTTTCTATTCTTACATAGATTGAATATTTTCCACTTATGGAGACATTTCCATAGTCCCATTTTGACTATCACTTCCGAACAAGAATTACTTCTTTTCAGAATATGTCAATATGGTCCTTTCCGACAACTTACATCATACTTCCAACTTTCCCTAAGCAACCAATCTTTGGCGAACCTCAGATTGTCCTCGACAATTGCTTAATCACTTTAGTCATATCCAGTTCTAGACTTTTCCCTTCTCAATGCCTTAAGCATTTGGAAAATTTAGAAAAGATGAATATTATAGCACATGCAATCGATCCTATATCCGAAGCATATGGGACACGATTCATGATGTTTGACATAAAGACATGATACTAGACCAGTCTTTTGCTACAATATTTTTATTTGCCATGTTTTCAAAATTTAACTATGAAGAGGGATGCCGTAATCATAATCGAATTTTGAAAACGCAATATATATAGAATTTCGTCAAGTTGAACCATTCCAACATGAAATTCATATATATATTCTTGACTAAAGATGATTAAAATCTCAATCTAAGCTTTAGAATTGAAATGAAGTATAATTTCCTCTCCCTTAATTATAGCAAAACAACTTTTCAACCCCTGCAACTTCACGAATTGAAACTTTGTTTTCTATAATTAACATTGCTAACTTGCAACACTAAACGTAATAATCATGCTCCCACTAACATGATGATTATCAGCATAACACTTATGCTCCCACTAGCTCTGACATATTTCCAGAAATCTGCTGGACTTCTGAAATTTAGATTCATACACCCTTTCTTAGATAGCTCACATGTGTGTCTAAACAATTTTCAGGACTATGAAAAGGGATGCCGTAATCATAGTCTCAATTGCTTAGGCATTTGCCATTTCTCACAAGTCCATGTTAGTGTGCCGGTTAGCCACACACGCTCCACTAACGACTTTTGAAAATGCAAATAACACAATTGATATCTACGTAAAATGTACTTAGTGAAAGCGTTTCCTCACCATCATTTTCATGAATCGAAGAGAAACCTTATGACACTTAGATTTTATAGTGTCTGATTTCCTATCCATGTGAATTTGTCAAAACCATAATCACAAGATAAGGTTAGTGACAAATTCAGCCTTACATGGATTAAACTTGTTCAATCGTAGTTTCTTGTCACCTTGGTAGCACAAGGCCCACCAATGCTTCCAAGTTGAACTCTGATAACTCACATGCAAATTCAACTTATTTGAAGTAGGTACAGAAATAAGAATTATGTCAACACGATAGGTTGCAAACCTTAAGTCGTGTGCTAGTGATAAATTACAGGTTTTACTCTTGATTTAAATCTTGAAACTCTTTCGGGATCTTTAAGGCTCCCACTGTCCCCTTGACATATAAGTTTCCCCAGTCAAGAACCATTCCTTGACAAAACAAATATTGAAGGGGCAATGCGGATTCTTATCAAGACTAACACTTCACATAATTGGTCTTAGTTGGTCTTTGTCTCATCCAAGACATCACAACTTACCAATCTCAAATGTACAAGAGTAGAAAACATTTTACTCCTACATTTGACTAGTGTTAATAAATCTTCCTTTATGTCACTCAAAGTTACAATCTTGGAGTATGACTCTAAGAATTGTTTTGGAACGAAGTATGACTCATCTTCTTGATTTTAACCAATCCAACAATTCATGACCTCTCTTCTTAGCCATAACAATGCACTAAGACGTCCTTAGAGCATGAATTTGTGATATGGTTTCATAATCATTAAGATGATCATGAAATACGATACTAAAGTACTCTCCCATCCTTTCAGATTTGAGAAACTTTTATCTTTCTGCCTAATTTGATTCTTCTCATTTGTTTTGTCATACATTGTAACCTTTCCAATGTTACATAATTATACTTAACCTTATAAGTATAATCATATTTACTAATCTTTTAGTAAATCATGACAAATCAATCTTTGTGGTGGACCTTGACCAGCGCACACCCAGTGTACCTAATTCCTTAGTCCTTCAATTGACTCACATATACATGTGATCAAAGAATTAGTCTTAATTTTCAAAGATGAAAATTCTCATTCATCATACAATACAACTTGTATGATTCCAAGTTTCTGTCCAATTGAAACTTGGGTGATGAAAAACTTTCTTCATTTGGTAAATTCAGACACTACCACAAATGAAAGAATCAAATCCACTTTCCAATAATGCTATTACTGGAAACATATAAGCAACAATTTTCCACAGATGTCATTGTAAGGATATTTTTAAAATAAATAAAATTAAAACCCCTTTTTTTTCTTTTTTTTTTTAAACTTTGCGGAAAAACTTATCCTCACAATCCACATGAAAACCTTGTTGTTATCTATTCATAAGCAATATATTTAAGCAACAGCTCAAACTTCTGATTACCGAACCATGTGATCGAAACCCACCTTCGCAATCAGAATCAACATATACTTACTTTAAGCTTCCTATCTTTTCTTTGATTCTTAAAACATCAGCATGTGACCCATTCACATTATGTAATAAAAATTTCCAAATAGGAACTTAATAGAGTTAGACAGTGGACTTTACCCGAAGTAGAGTCAAACCTCTTGACTTGATCAACCTTATGACCTTTCAGGTGAATATGGCAGCTTCGCAACCAATGCCCCTTCCTTTGGCAACAAAACACATGGACCCTTTGGTAATGGCACATGAGACTATCTCAGACTTAGCCTTTCTCTTTACCATTTGGTCAACCGAGTTGACTATGGCCGATCCCTTTCCATTGGGAAGAGAAATCTTTTTCTAGATATCCAATGCTACCATTGTCAATGTCCATGTAGACTTGGGAAGTTGTTCTTTTAATCAAACTTGCTTTACTGGTGTTCCAAATCATTGCTGGTTCCACAACACCAAGCAAATAGATAAGATCATTAAGGGTCATGTCATAGTCCGTCTCATAGTAGTCCCAAAGAGAATCACTATGTTACTAAGAAAGTGATTGAACATCCAACTTTCACGAGACTTTGACACCCAACTCTCTCGGCTTGTCAATATGTAACTTTATCTCCAAGATGTGAGCACACATAGACTATGCTTGCCAATAGGGATTGAGTGGCTTTAAACTTTTCAAGAACTTGTGGGTGAGGGAGAATAATTGGAGGAGATGGAGGAAGTGAAGCATGATGTTGAGGGACACCATCTTCAAGAGATTTGGGAAGATCATAGTTGTCTGAACCAGACATCTATAATGGGAGAAAATCAAGTTAGTTGATTCAAAATCCTTAATATAACACCCAATATGAAATATTAAGGCTAGGACCCAACGCAATATTTTATAATTTGGAAGAGGGATGCCATAATCCAAGCTATAAAATATTTGAAGGTAGGCGAATGACGATTCACCAATTTCCACCATGAAAAACAAAATAATTTATTAGGTTTTAATTGGATTTGAAATTCCTAGATCTTTTGAGATTCATTGAACTTTTCAATGGCATGTTTCAATCTCGAGTGTGCCCTTTCAAATTTTATGACTGGGATGCCGATGATCACAAAACAAGGTGTGAATAACCATACCAATTCACTTGGTACCCTTAATATTATCACCCAATCAATGTGTCGGTTAACCACACACGCTCCATTGATCTATGACAAACATTAAGTCACCCTTCGTGATCCTTAATAGTCCAAGTTAGTGTGCCGGTTAACCACACACGCTCCACCAACGACTTGGTAAGGTACAAAGTGTGAATTCCATGGGCTAGCACCAAATTCACATTTTTCCTAAAGTAACTAAGATTGGGAATTAAATAAAAAAATATATTTAGTTACTTTATAATAATCATTATACTTTTAATGAGAATTTAAAGTCATTGTCCTACCCGTTCGGCTAACGACCCTCCACCAGTCAAGCAAGCGGTGAGTGAGAGTGGACACCCATTAAGTCGCTATTTTATAGGCAACAACCTTATACCCACCTTATAGACCGGCTTCGTGAATGAGGCCTACTAACGGTAAAACGACTTGTTCTTATACATATATATAATAATTAACCATTAATGTTATAAATAGTATAAGTGTTGAATTTTAACTTATGAATTAAAGGTTCATAAAAATGAAGACTCTTCATTTTCATGTAACTTATGTGTTTTAAGTGCGTGTTAAATAAAAGTGACCTTTGGATATCCATAACTTGAGGACAAATTATGGACTCCATTAAAACACATAAATGATCAAGAATTAATTCTAAACAATTCAGCAAATAATTCCTATCATCTTCTAAATTCATAAGAACATGAACATGATCATCAAAATTTCAAGAATTATATGAACACATAAAATCATGGAATTTTGATTATAACTTTGAAATTGGTCCACCATCATCATTACCACATCAAAACAGGTTTTATGAGTTCAAAACAGTTTAAGGTAATGATTCTAGACCAATTCCAACACCAAAACTCAAAGATATGCTGTCGGGGTTCCAACTCGTCGAGTACATGAACCAACTCGCCGAGTTGGATTGGTTTTGCCTTGGACTTGTCGAGTCCCTTCATGGACTCGGCGAGTCAGCTGTGCAGACAGCATAAAATCTTCGATTTTCAGCAATTTGCATCAAGTATTCAAACAAGCAAGCCTAGGCTCTGATACCACTGTTGGGTTTTGAGCAATCTAATACTTCCTAAGTGTGCATGCAACCCTAATAAACCTTGGATCTATGTTTGTCTAAATACATGCAAAATAATAATTTTTCCAAGGTTCATAACCTATCTAACATGGCATGGGGTACTTTTAAACATAAAAGAATTAGATGAGATTACATACCTTTTGATGATGAGTTCAATTCCTAAGGAGTTTGAGGGCCAAGCACCAATAGTTTGAATGCCTCAAATGGAATCACAAATCACCACAAACTCTTGGAAAACTTTGAGAGAGTGTACACACACTTGTAAAATCGGTCACACACAAACACACACACTAGTGCCACTAGTCACTCTAGTGGCCATTTCATGCAACATAAGCATGCTTATATAGTGTACATGATTAGGGTGAAACCCTAATAACCCATGACCTTTCCTTTCCCAAGGATCCATGGGTTAAAAGCTCCATGGATCATCCATGGACTTCCATACAAGCCTAACCCATTAACAAATGAGTGTTAGCCCACACCATATAAAACCAATAGCCCATAATCTAATTAGTCTTCCTTTTAATCTCTAAATTAATTCATAATTAACTTAAGACTAAGACTAATTAAATAACATGACTTCATATTAATATATTATAACTTATAATATATTAATAAACATATGTGTATAACTCTCATAAAATTATCCATAAATAGTTTGGATGAAATGCAACCCAAATGGACCATGCCGGGTCGGGTCAAGTATATACCAAATAAGTTATGGACTTAGACACCTTATCCAACATCAACTGCGGTGTCCTAGGAGGCATCAATTGTGAAACAATTCCGCATTCCTTGAGGTAGTCATAGAATTCCATACTAAGGTACTCATCTCCTCGATCGGATCAGAGCATCTTAATTTTCGTGCCCAGTTGATTCTCCACTTCCTGCTTAAACTCTTTGCACTTTTCAAAGGTTTTTGACTTGTGCTTGATTAAGTAGATATACCCATATCTGTTATAATCATCGGTGAAAGTCACATAGAAGCGGTTTGCATCCCTTGTGGTGGATCTAAAGGGCCCACATACATCGATGTGTATGAGATCTAATAAACCCTCACCCCTTTCACAAGTTCCAGTGAAGGGTGACTTGGTCATCTTTCCAAGTAAACAAGACTCACACGTGTCATCGTCCTTAAGGTAGAATGACTCCAACACTCCATCCTTTTGGAGTTGGGCTATGCGCTTCTTGTTGACATGTCCAAGACGACAATGACACAACCGTGCTTTATCCAAACCATTGGAAGAATCGATATGCAACACATCATTTCCTAAGTTGTCTACAACCATCACAGTTTCATATATTCCATTACAAGGCAATGCTTCAAAATAGAAAGTACCATTCAAGAAAGCATTAATAGAACCATTTTCATTATTAAACGAAAATCTAAAACCTTGTTTATACAAACCATGAAAAGAAATTATGTTTCGTGTCATTTATGATGAATAGAAACAATTATTCAAATCTAAATCTAGCCCACTACTAATCACTAAAGAGTAAACTCCAATTTTGGTGACAGATGACGCTTTCCTATTCCTCATGATCAAGTTTATTTTCCCATGATCCACATCCCTCTTCTTCATAGACCCTGCAAATCAGAACAAATATGAAAACCACATCCTATATCAAGGACCCAAGACATAGCATGTGATGAGTTATTAGATTGAATATTATAAATACATGTGCATGATGGCTTTATCTTCCCATCCTTGATATCTTGTAGATACTTCGGGCAGTTTCGTTTCCAATGCCCTTTCTCGTGGCAGTAGTAGCACTTTGCTTCCTTTGGGTTTGAAGAAGGAGCAGCAAGACCAGCTTTGGTTCCACTTGAAGAGGTACAATCGTGAAACTTTCCCTTGTGGCTCTTAGAAGGAGCCTTCCTTTTCTTTCCCTTTCCTTGCCTAATTGCCAAGACAGGGGCACCAGTAGTAGGAGTAGATGCAAAAGATTTGCATTTCAGACTACTCTCAGCAGTCCTTAGTAGGCCTTGAAGCTTGCTTAGAGTGACCACTTCCTTGTTCATGTGGTAGGTCATACGAAACTGGTTGTAGAAAGGAGGTAAGGAATGTAGAATAATATATATGGTCAGCTCGTCATCGAAGTTAACATTTAACTTCAGCAAGCGGTCCACATATCTCTGCATTTTCTACAAGTGGGCCATGATGGACTCTCCATCCTTCATTTTAGTAGTGATCATCGCAGCGATGATCTCATACCGTTCCTGCCTAGCACTTTGATGGTACCTTTCCATCAAATCTTGGTGCAACTCGTAGGGATAGTAGTCCTCGTAGGACTTTTGGAGTTCCGCAGTCATTATTGCGAGCATGATGCAATGAACCTTCGTAGCATCTCGCTTGTTGGTTTCATAAGCAACGATTTCTTTGGGAGTAGCAGTGTTGACAATAACCTTTTTCAGTTCCTTATTTAGAACATACTCCTTGTCCTCGTAACAGGTGACCATGCGAATGTTGTGGATCCAATCATTGAAATTGGAGCCATCAAATATCACCCTCCCACACAAGTTCATGAGTGAGAATGAGCCGGAAGGGGTCGAGCCATAAGCATTTTTATTTTTCGAAGTAGACATCTGAAAAAGAAAAGGAACACAGTTTAGATTAGATAAGAATCCCCAATTAAACACCCAAATGAGAAATTAGGGCTAGGACCCAACACAATTATTTATAATTCAGAAGAGGGATGTCGTAATCTAATTGCAAATAATTTGAAGGTAGGTAAATGACCATTTACCAATTTCCACCATGAAAAACAAAAAAGACAATTAAGTTTTAAATGTATTGAAACTCCTAGATCCTTTTGAGATTCATTGAACTTTTCAATGGCAAGTTTAAATCTCGATATCCCCTTCAAGTTTGTGATTCAGATACCGAGGATCACAAACAAGGTGTGAATAACTATGCTAATATACTTGGTACTCTCGACGTCATTTATCACCTAATCCATGTGCCGGTTAACCACATATGCTCCATTGATCTATGATAAACATCGAGCCACCCTTTTACCACCATTGCTAGTCCATATTAGTGTGTTGGTTATCCATTCATGCTCCACTAAAGACTTGGTAGGGTGCAAAGTGTAATTTCATGGAATATCATCATTTCACATTTTCCCGTTCGGCTAACGACCCTCCACCAATCAAGGAAGCAGTGAGTGAGAGTGGACACCCATTAAACTGTCATTTTATAGGCAACAACCTTATACCCCCATCGGCTTCGTGAATAAGGCCTACTAACGGTAAGACTAGCTTAATCTAATATATATATATATATATATATATATATATATATATATATATATATATATATATATATATATATATATATATATTACTCTTGTAATATTATAAAAGTATAATGGTTGAGTTTTAAACTTGTAAAATTCTATGATTTAAAATTTAAATATTTCAAAATTAAACTTTTAATCAAAAAATAAAATTCCAATACTTGAGGGCAAGTTTTGAAACTTTTCAAAACATCATTTAGATCAAATTTGAAAAATTATTAATTAATCATATTATTAATATTTATCACATAATTTGACCTAATCTTTTTCTTTACAAGAGAATTCAAATAAAAAATACAAATGATTAAATTTATCTTATAAAACAAGTAATTATCTTAGTTATGACAATTATCCTTCAATTGAATTAGGATAATCAATACCATATTGAAAAAATCGAGTTTTATCAGTCCAAATCATTTTTAATTAGTAATTATCCCAATTCAATTTTAGTCAAAATCCCAAAAAATCAACCACCAGGCGAGCCGAATCGCCGGGTCATAGAACTGGACTCGTCGAGTAGCCCTGACTCGTCGAGTTCATCTGGTGACTCGACGAGTCCATCAGTCAGAGGCTGAAATTTTCGAATTTTGAGCTTGAACAAATTATCTATGCATCAAATACAAAAGAGAAACAATCTAGGCTCTGATACTACTGTTGGGTTATGAGCAAAACAACATTCCTATGGTGTTCATGCAAACCCTATTACTTGGATCTTGTTTTTCTATTTATACATGCAACAATTGTCCAAGACTTGAAAACCTTAATCTAGCATACAATAAAACTTAAAATCAACATAAATAAACTAGTAAGAATGTTACCTTGATTGTTGCTTAAAGATCTTGAGCTTTTGAGAACCTTAGCACCTCAAATGGTGTGCCTCTAATAGATCACAAACACCAAAGAAAGTTGGAGAATATTAGAGAGAGAGGGGGAAGGTAATTTAGGCTCTTGAACTCTTCCTAGGGTTCTGGTAGCCGAAACCAAGAAGCCTAGGGACCCTTTATATAGGTGAGGAATTAGGGTTTCAATCAAAGTCCTCTTCTAAGCAACCCACAAGAACATTCCAAAACAAGCCCTTCGATGAAATCTTATGGGCTATCCATAAGGATTCCACTCCCTATCTTTAGGGTTTCCTCAGCCCACATTGCAATTATCGAATAATTACAAGTTTAGTCCCCTTAATTCAATTAACCTCTTTTGACCACAAAATTAATTATAAATTAATTCTTGACCAATATTAATTAATTAATATGATTTCTCCTTTAATATATTATTCATATAATATATTAATAAATCATAATAACCTCTTTCTCTATTATTTATCCAGTCAAGCTACTTCGGTGAAGGCAACCCAAAAGGACCATGCTATAACCGGGTCAAGTACATACCAAATATAGTTATAGGTTTAGACACTAATCCAACAATTTGAAAATATTGCACAACAAAAACTGGAAAAACATCGATTTATTCAAATCCCCCAAATTGAATTGGATATTACTTCAAGAATTAACCAATTTTCTACAACTCTTTAAAGAAACAACTTTGTTATCAGGTGTTTCCTTCCATTCAAGTCATTTAGTTTTAAATACAGGTGGCAACCGTGTCGGGTCGTGTCAGGTTCTGTCGTGTCGAAACACTAAACAGGTTGAAAGTATTTGCCCTAACCTGATCCGTTTAATTAATGTGTCGTGTCTTGTCAACCCGTTTATTTCCGTGTCGGGTTTCATGTTAGGGGTATACCTTGAAATATTTTGTGTCATGTGAGGTTAAAAGATTGATCTTGTTAAAAGAGTAGGAGTTAGGTAGGCGGAAAGGAAAAAAATAATAGTATGGAGGCGGAATAGATGAAGTCATAGCAAGTTCAGATGACAAAATTGAAAGAGCGGGAGTTGGGAGGTGGAAGACAAAATCATGAGGATGAGAGTGGTCAAAGGGACTGTGTAGTTTGAGAGAAAACGGAAAAACTAAAAATAAAGTCTTGATCTAGACGGCTAAGTCAATTCAACATTAAAAAACGGCTCAATCAAATGTTTTCTTCCAATTATTGTTTTGGTTTTGTATCTTTCTAGTTTATTTAAAGAATTCAAAAAACTTGCATATAAATAAACGACTCATTTTTTATTCATATTCAAGTTGAAATTCTCAACACTAACCCTAACCGTTTAATTTTCATATCGTGTCGTGTTAACCCGTTTATTTAAACGAGTTGAAATATCTTACCAACACTTATTTATTTCGTGTCGGGTTTGTATCAGGTTTTGTGTCGTATCAATTTTTGCCACCGATAGTTTTAAATCAATTTTTTTTGTTACGACGGAAGAGTAAGCTTAATATGAATTGCTAAATAATACAATATTTTTATACATGGTTAAAATAATGAGGAAAATTTTCTAAAATATATTCGGAGTTGTATTTGATTTTCATTTGTGTCGTCGTCTTAACTTTTTCTGTAAATTTAGGCAGTGTAGATTTTCAATTGAAAAAGTTGCGGCAAATTTAAATATAGTCCAACTCAAAACATATTTCATTGAAAAACTATTCCACCATAAAGGTCCATTTACGGGTCAGGGCCATACAAGCCTATTTGAGATCCTAACAATGTCATGGCATGCTCAATTATCTCTTAACCTAGCTATGTTAGGCTCTTTAACCGTTGTTGTAACTCACCATATGTATGTCATGCCCCCTTATCCATATCTAGCTACTGACTATGGTAAACAACTGTCATTCTTCACACATCATATGTGGATTGGTGGATTTCTCATAGTTGGAGCATCATATTGTTCAACTTTTCATCCGCATGTGAGGCGACTTTTCTCATTGTACCCATGGGTCGAAGGCACTAATGCCGGCCTATTATTGTGTTGTTTCGAATGATAGCTGTTATGTGGCTTATATGGGTTTGTATGATGGGTTGAGTTAAACCCTAGGGTAGGGCCCACTATCGTATGTTTGAGTTGAAATAGATCACAGGATGAAGCCCATATGTGTTGATCGGGTTGTAATACACCCTAGGGAGAGGCACAGGGTTAGGTTCATATATGTGCATTGCGTCGAGATATACCCCAGGGTTAAACCTAGTTGTATGATTGATATGTGGTACTTTGGGGAACTCACTAAGCTTTAGGCTTACAGTTTATGTTTATGGTTTCAGGTACTTCCGGTTCGAAAGGGAAAGGGCCCAAAGTGATGACAAAAGACCCTCCCCTCATTATTTCCGTATTTTGAATAATTGTACTATGGTACTTTTGATATTATATTTGGTGATGGTTTTTGGAACAATTAATGAATGAAATTGATAGTCCTTCAATGAAAAATTTTATCACTGTTTTTGGTTTGTTACACATGTCCTCATGTATTTGCATTCGAATTATATTATTAGTATCAACTATTTATGAGTATCATATACCCATCAAATGCTCACATACAAAGAATTACATTGTTTTTGTCATAATTTCTCCCAAAACCATCTAGAGTAAATTACATGAATGGTCCCTATGGTTTGGGGTAATTTATGTGTTTGGTCCCTAAGTTATTTTTTAACTCGGAAGGTCCATACTATTTGTTTTTGTTATGCGCTTGGTCCCCACTATTTATTTTTTTACGCGTTTGGTCCCTATCATATCAAAAAAATTATTATTTAAATAAAAATGGCGTGGGTAGATAAAGTAAGGTGAGGGGTGTGGGGTTGGATGAATTTGAGCATTCTAATTGGATTTGTTGCTGTCAAATATCATCTAGGTCATAGAATCCAATCCCATTTCATCATCAATAATAATGCCCATAGTTTGGGTTTTCTAGGGTTCATAAGGGTTTTCACCCAATTCATCAAATCTGTCAATGGGATGATTAGATTGAGATTGGTATCATCAAAAATACTCAAGGGGTATTATAAAACTAAAGCCTTATCATTTGAAGAAGATAATTTTGACATTGGGGTTCAACCCACTTCAAAAATTTTAATTTCTACAACAAAGGGAAGAAGATATACCTTGAAACCCTTGATTTCCTGCATAACTTGCTCCAAATGAACCAAGAGAGCTTTAGATTGAATCCTAGGACTTGATAAAGAATACATTGACATTATATAGACATTCCCCTCTCTTAATCGATCTCTTTTTGCTGGAAGAAGAGAGGGTGCATTCTTATTTTTAGATTTTTCACATTTGGCCCTTCTAGTTTGAGTATTCTTTCCAATTCCTACCATAAACTCAATATTTGTGATTTTAACTCAATTTTTGACATAAAAATACGATATCCATACATTTTCTAAGTTTTTTAGTCACTTCCATTAACTGAGTCAATCATTTTGTCAACTCACTTTCCTAATTTGTTAGTTTTGGCCCTTTAACTTTTAAAATGTTATTATTTTCACTTTTAACTTTCAAAACTTCATAATAAATAATGACATGATTTTTCCTTGATGATTTAACTATATAAATCATATTTCATTGATTTAATTTATTAATTTAAGAAATTAGTCTAAAATTTTAGGATTTTACATAAACTGCACTGGCTTTGTCATAAGATAATATAGTGAAATTGGTCGTCGGTCAATGAAGTTCTCGAAGAAGGTTATGAATCCAACTGATTTCTGCTACAACATTCGCAACTCCATGATACTCAACTTCCATGATAGACCGTGATATAATACCATGAAGTATACCATGAAACAAGGTTGTCCTCTATAAATACACGGTAATATAAAGTGGATCTCTGAGTAGTTGGGCATCCCCCAGTCAGTGTTAGAGTAAGCGGTGAGGTCTAAAGAGGGAGATACTTGAAGTTGTAGACCATAATTAAGATTGCATCGAATATACTAAAAAAACCATTTGGGAGAATGAAGATGAGGTTGTTTAGGGTCGTGCATGTATAAGCACAACTACTACATGACAAAAGCAAAGTTTGGTCTATTGAAAACCAAGATTTCAAAGCGCTTTGGCTAGACTACGATATAGTGATAAAATGGTTAATGGTGCAAAAGTGACGCCTAGCTTCTCAACCGGCTCTGCTAGTGTCCGGGAAGGGTTATAATTGAGCATGCAAGCCTGTTCAAGAATCTTAACCACATATTTTTGTTGCAAAAAAAGACCAAAGGAATATAGAACAACATGGATGCCCAGAAAATAACTCACAAATGACTGCAAAAAATAATCTACTAAAGAAAATTAAATGACGAAGCCTTGAGGATGATGTCGTCTACATATAGAATGATGTATGATGTGGTTTGGTACGATGATGCTTACTAAGAGTGATGAGGTTGAGCAATCATTCTGAAACCCAATTTGAAGAGCATGTGGTGATTTTAAGGTTCCAAGCTCAAGGCGATTGCTTAAGGCTATCTAAAGATCATCGTAAATAGCAAGCATGGTCGAGAAACTGAGGGTCTCAGGGGTCAGTGCATATATATATATATATATATATATATATATATATATATATATATATATATATATATATATATATATATACACACCAGTGTTGCAGAAATCGGCCGATTAATCGCTAATCGGACCTCAACCGATGAGATTTATTGCTAATCGGTCACTATAATCGGGTTTGGTCAATACAGGTCAAAGTCGAAATTAACCGGACCTAATCGGGTTTGGTCAACGTAGGTCAAAGTCGGACCTAATAGGCCTTAATCGGACCTAATCGCCGATTAATCACTTTTTTGTAGGATTAAAAATAGATTTACAAATTTTTGAAAAAATTTCTTAATAATTAATGGTCCCCGATTAATCTTTCGATTAATCCCTAATCGTTAGTCCACCGATTAGCCAGAAAAACGGGCCTTATAGCATGCACAAGAACCACCACTACTAGAAAAAAGGCCTTTTACGACGCTCATTGCGCGTCGTAAAACGCTCAGACGACGCGCAAATGCGCGTCAAGGAAGGCCCTGTCATAACGAGAGACGACGCGCTTGTGTATCATTAAAGCCGCTGTCAAGAAAGGCCCTGTCTATAGACGACGCGCATTTACGACGCACATTTATGACACGCAATGCGTATCATTAAAGCCGCTGTCAAGAAAGGCCATGTCATAAATGAAGATGACACACATTTTTGCGTATCGTAATTTTTATTTTAATTTTTTTAAAAAAAAATTATTTATAGGTTTACTAATTTTCAAATTAAATTTGCATTTCATGTCTCATAATAGAAAATAAAATACCATATACAAAAAATACAATCCATTGCAAAAAAGTTAATGTCATACAAAATAAATAATAAAATACAATAAATAAGAAAGATAATTCATTGCACTAAAATGCAAATACAAATAATCATGGCTAACTACATAACCTAATACTACGTTGCTATTAAGGGACATCATCATAACTCACAGAAGGTCTTGGAACAATGTTCGCATCATCAACTCTTACACCAACTTTGCTTTAGTAGATGACTTTCACACAATCAATATTGAAATAGATGCTACTCGGGCCACCATAGATGTTGCTCGAACTTACCGAGCTCAAACTTCCTAACCAAAACCCAAAACCAAACAAACACCATATCAGACACAATATTTAAATCAAAAATAAAAATGTAATGAACAGAACCTTGAAAATCATAAAACAAAACTTAAAATTTACATGAATTAACCTTCCTATATAAGTGCTCCAACCTTGTGTGGGCCCAATTCCTTGAGAATAAGGAAGAAAAATTTGTAAATAAGTTAGAAATAAATAAATTTTTGGAATTGGAAATTAAATTGTTTGGATAATATCATGAAAATAAATGAAGGATTTCATAAACCAACCTGTTCTCTTGCCAAATTTACCCATCCACCATAAACATAACCAAGGGCAATTTCTGTAGGTATGCACATGTAAAATATTCCCAACCAAGTTGTTCTCTATAAGAAGAAAAAAAAGATAAATATGTTATATTTATATAGGGGTATTATCGTCATATGTAGAAATATTGGGTGATTTGTAGAAAAAGATGGAACCTGAGATAATTTCTTGAAAGATTCATTCATTTATCTCCTTCGATAACTCTATGTATGTCTTGAAACAATGGAATGAAATCAAATGTTTCTGAGTGAGTCGGATTAAAATTTTAAAGATTATTAAACATAACCAGTTGCTAGGAATAACCAACCAACAGAAGAATTTAAAATAGACAAATAATAAGCAAGAGGACTTTAATTAAATAAAGTACATTATTACCAGCTAGCAATTTTGCTTTCACAAACTGCAAAAAGAAAAAAAAACTTAAATTTATAGCTCTTGAAATTACTATAATAAACTAATTTATGATTTGTTATTACCTGGCGGAATAGCACCCATGCATAACCGGTGTGGTGAATAGTCTCTGTTATTCCCAAGATACGCCACGTTGACTTTAGAAGTTCAAGTATTTCTTCCACTTCCTGCATACATTCATAAAATATAGCTGTTTGTTATGCATCATCATCATATATGCTACTTCCATTTCTTTCTTAAGGCTTGTTAAAGCTACGCAATAATGTTGCCACTTCTTGCATTTAACTCCACTAGTAAATACAACATTAGAAGTTTAATGTTAATCATGCTACCATGGTTTGTAAGGGTACAGGTGGAGGGAGGGAATTTAATCAATTTATAACAAAATCATGCTTAACATTGGATATAAAATTTACATACCTCAGTTAGTTTCCCCTCATCTAGAACATAAAAAATGCTGGAAAGAAGTTTCTCATATAATCTGACATTCAAATGATACCCATCTGCCCAATGACATACTTCACCAGTTAAATCACCACGAGCTGGCCTCTCTGCAAGTGCAATGGCAATCTCCCTCAAAGATCTCAAACATTTTATGCGTTGAAGTTCACCCACAGAAGGTGCAAATGACTGAAATAAGACAAATTTAAAAAATGATAAAGTAAGAGCAATAGAGCATAGCATATGTAAAAACTAAAAAGATCTCATTTTAACCTCAGATTCTTCAATTCTTGCCAATAGAATCCTCATTTCACTTGCTTTGCGACCAGATTCTCCAAATCCCACAACTGGGTGATTCACAAGTCCTTCCTCCAACATATTCAACTGAACTAACACAACATTGGATCAAACATCTTACATCAATATTAGTTAAAGTTGGAAATTTACTTATACATGCCCATGAATAATATGATAAGGCTACGAAACAAAACGGAGAGAGAAGGTACCCCGAAGCTCCTGCAGCAGCCAGAAGGATTTCATAGGCAGATTCACGAAGATCGTCATCAGTTATACCTGAAGAAATGACCAAACACATAACTTAACACACCAATTTCAGAAGATGATACAATATTTTCATAAAACTTTCCATCATTTGTTTTTACCTGTTGCAAATGAAGGCAAACCCACAACAAGATCAGCAGTATCATTCATTGTTCTCCTTGAATACCTGCAACTATTCAGTTCCTCCAACTTCCTTACAAGTACCTAATCGTTTTTTGGACTCAGTACACCACTAACTTTGTTTTTATGTGTACTCTAATTGAATTCAAAAAACCAATTAGGGACTAAATGAGTCAAAAAGTGAAAGTTTGTTGCTGAACTGATACCTTTGTTTCAGATTGGAAGTCATTCCGGGTCTCTTGAATTACTTCTGATCGCTTTGAAATAGGATCATCTAAGATTTAATAAATAAAGTTCATGTGAATGAGATAAACTAAAACTTTATGGATTATGGATAATTTGAAAATATGAAAAGTAAATAAATATTAAATATTAAATACCTTCAGGAACTAACCACCATAGATCACCAAATGTGAGTTTTCCATCAAAGCCACCAAATAAGAGATAACATGGGCCAATACATGTCATGGAGTGGTAAGCACGTGCAGCAGGAGCTTCAGTATTAGCTGCAAGGCGTTTCCACTGCACAGACACTAATAATAAAACACAATAACACAACACACAATAAAAAAAAATATAACAAAAGAACATAAACTATTTTTTTTAAATCTTATGTGAAAATGACTGACACTGACTCACCCCTGTCTAAAACAACACAATCATTGTAGTAAACATCATAGCGACTCAACCAACCACCGGTTCCATGGCCTCCAAACATGAGAAGCTGAAAAAGATATAATTTTTTTTAAATAATAATAATAATAATAATGTTAATAAAAGTTGAAATTTGAAGAAAAGGAGACTAACATAGTGGCCTCCATAGGTGACAGTATGCCCGCATCGGGCAGTTGGAGCTTGCCCGGGCAGCTTTAACTGTGTCCATCCAGGTGCTTCGTTATCTTCCTTACACAAACAATTCAAACAGATACTTCGTTAGTATTAAGACAATATAGTTTTACGGGAAGTAAGGGTAAAATGGTCATTTAGTCACGTTCAGAAGGTTTATTCGGTCTATAAAAGTAACAGACTTTATGTATATAACATTTTATCCATACATCATTACCCATACCTTCTTCAATGAGACCCTTTAAAGCCCATAAATCACCCATGATTGGTCCTCCACCTCCTGCCAAAAGATCAATAGAATGATTAGAATCATTATTAAATAATTAAATATTATGAAAAAGAATAGAAAAAAAACAGGCATTGAATTTGAGGTCACCTCTGCCACCATATACAAGCAACCGTTTCTCAACCATAGTGGCTGTATGACCACACCTTGGTGGTGGCAATGTTCCTGTAACTGCTAACTCTCTCCACTCCAATGACACTATTTAAAAATCATAAAACATAAAGATAATATTCATCATCATAATAGTAAATGCATAAATAAAAGTAAAAGGATAAGATTTTTAAGAAAGAAACATTACTTGTATCCAAGACAAATACATCTGATAACCACTTTTTACCATCCCATCCACCATACCTATAATAAGCATGTAAGGGACCATTATTATTAAGGTATGTATGTACATATGGGTAACAAATAGGGAATAATTGTGAGTAGCAATTCTGACATTACTATTTTATGGTTCCTAATGGCTGAAGCAGCAGCAAAATCTCTTGGTGAAGGTAAATCACCAAAGCTGGTAAGTTCAGACCATTGCCATATATCTGGACATGTAATTCGATGTGAATGAAGTATGCATCTTGATCTTTGGTGAAAAGTAAGTTGGAATTAATAGTTGTTGAGTAAAAAAAAGTTTATAGTTAATAAATTACCAGTATCTAGGACCCAAAAGTCTCCCAATCTGCATGTTCAAGTATTTTTGTTAGTAAAACTGTGTCTTCGGTTGTGTTGTTGAAGTAGGCCCAGTAAAGTACGTAGTCAATCCAACTTCCTTCCACACAATCTTCTTTTCTCAATCCCAATTCCGGGAAGTTTTTGGTCATTAGAGCCAACCATCTTCTCCCCAAATCACTCAAAACCCTAACCCCTAATTCACTAATTCAACAGTGGGATTAATTTTGTATTTAGGGGAAGCTAGAGAGGAAGAAGATGAATACGAAAGTAAATATGCCAGAGCAGTCAACCATGTTATGTAATTGCTTCACCTTTGGGCCCCATCGTGAGTTGCAGTAGGGCGTTGTCAACGTGAAGAGTCGCAGACCCCCAATCGCCGGTTCTATGGAAGATTTTGTGAGGGACAAGAAGCGGTGATAGAAACTAGGGTTTTTGTGGGAGACGGAAAAGCAAAATAAGAAGTGAGCCTGATTCTTTGGTCGCCGATTTTATTTTATGGAGCAAGAAGAAGATAGCGTCGGGGGAGAAGAAGATAGATCCGACGAAGGTAAAAAATATGGAGCAAGAAGGAACGTGAATGGCCAGTGGTTGTGTCTAGGGTTAGAGAGAGAGAGAGAGAGAGAGAGAGAGAGAGAGAGAGAGAGAGGATGGAGAGAATGGCTCTGTGCGAGAGATAAGGCGACCCATAGGATCAGAGTGAGAAGCGGGGTATTCAAAATTTTAGAATTTTAGATCCCTCTTTAAAAACGCGCGTTTTGTTAAAAAAATATAAAGCGACATTTGTAGACGACACACACTTAAAATAAGCGCCCTCGTTTTTAATTTTGTTTTGTTTAACACTAATCGTAGGGCACGCACAAATGCGTGTCCTCTATCCTTCAAATTTTGGAAAACTGACATCGATTTTTAGGGCACACACAAATGCGTATCCTCTATTAGCGCGTGTCATTGATTGCGCGTCGTTAAAGGCTGTTTTTCTTGTAGTTCACTTTGATGATTTTTATGACGAAAATCCGTATAGATTGGACCGTATTCGCTCATGGGGTCTCAGGACCAGATTCCACGTTTCGTTAGACATAAGAGGCTGATATTCCTTATTTATGGCTTTTCATAATGGAGGATACTACATAGTCTTTAGGTAGGACTATGGGACATGAGATATGGATGAGGTATGAAGATTTTGAAGGTCAATAGGTTTGAAAATCTTGTTGTAAGCACAAGTGGTCATAGGGTGAGTATGATGATGATTATATGTGGGAGGAGCTATGGCGTGGGAAGGAACCGAGAATGGATGGTAGTCGAGGATGGAGTGCACAACGAATGGAGTATCTCCCGAAACATAGGAGATAGGCCAGATTAGTCTTCAAGGAAAGATTATGAGGAAGGTTCAGAGTAAGATGAAAGGGAAATCGGACTCGTCAAAGACAACGTTTCGAGATACTATGACGTGTCCTTGGTGATAAGAAGGATATCCTAAAAAAGCGTAAAGGATGGTGTGTAGTTCTAGTTTGTGAGATGTAGTGATGTGGATAATACAAAGGCATCCAAAGATGTGAAAATTACAACAAATAACAATACAATTTACTCATTTTTACCAAATATAGGCAATATATTTTAGGTTTATTCTATAATAACAATGTAATTTCATTTTGTTACCCATAATAACAATTTACTTTTATTTCCTTACCAATAATATCAATATAGTTGGTTCTTTAAATGATAATAGCAACATACTTAGAACCCCTTATTCATGATAGCATTATACTTGTATTTTTTCAAAATTCAGACAATGATGAAGGAAATAATCCAAATTATCTGTGTGTATGCTTATCACGATCCTCAAACATACATAGTATTTTGTATATGTTAACATAGATGTGGCAAATACAAGGTGTTTTATAAAAGATTGAAATCAATAACTTTTAATATGATTGAAATTAAGTGGATCTAGTTTGATATACAAACGTTGTTCAATCATGTTTTATATTCTTTTTAAATAATTAATGTAATATATAACATTATAAAACTAGATTATTTCGGTAATAATTTTAGAATGTTTTAATAAAACTAATGAAGAAGATTGTATGCATAAATTATATCTACTTTGAACGTTTCCGCTTTAATTAATTATTTCATTTCCTTAATACAATTACTATTGGATTCTTCATAATTTTTAAGTTAATATCTATCCCTAATTCTTGTAGCAATAATTACTGTTTATAATACTAATTGTATTTTATAAGTTGTAGTTTTGTCTTGTTAAAAAATACCTCAAAAATGATCTAGGGTGTGTTCGGCATACAACTTTTGAGAGCTTATAACGTTTAGCTTTTATCAAAACGCTCAGGAAAAAAAATTTCATTTGGCAGCATTGGGCAACATGAACGTTTAGCTTCTAGAAAAATCAAACGCTCCAAATTTCAAACGTTACCACGAGAAGCGTTCAATCAAAAGCTCCAACCTAGTATCACAAAATTACTAAATTGCCCATAAGATAGTCACGTATCTGATCATGTCGTTCTTATTTCACCCTAAACCCCTAATCACGATTGCCTCTCCATCGCCTCTCAAAAAGAACCTCACAACTACCTTACCTGTCCCTTTGCCGCACAATTAAGATCCTCTTCCGTACAATGAAGAATCTTCATAACTATATTCATCGTAGCTCTGAGAAAGATATGTTTTTTAATTTTGTTATAGAACATCCTGATTGTGTACCAATTGATGAACTTCATGATGTTCGTAGTAGTGACATGGGTAATAAATACTTTTACGAAGGATCTAATAATATGAAGCACGTCCGTAATGATATTTCTACTTTAATATGAAATGTACGACGTCATTTCTTATAAAACGAATATGACATAAAAACATAAGAAATTTCATAAAACAAAACTACATATTGTTCTTCCATCACCATATATCACATCATTTGTCCATTTTGGATAGACAAGAAAATCGACAACATCAAAATGCGTTATTTATGGTTGATCTTCGTGAAAATCATTTTGAATAAAATTTGTTTTGATATGTTATTTTTCTTTAGATTTTAGAGAAGTTTGATAAAGATCAACAAAATGCTTTGGAGAGTGATATGTACGAGACCAATGATCGGACATTCCACATCAGTGACAAATATTTTCAACTTTCTTTTTGCCTTGACTACTTTTATTATTAGAATGTGATTTTTTGTTATTTTTCAACTTCTGGTGGTTACTTGCAATCTTGTTATTGTTGTTAAGATAATTATGACGACTTCCACGACCTTGGTTAGACCCATCACTATTATGATTATATGATGTTGCATTCATTTCATGGAATGAACTAGAACTGGTCAGGCATGATTGGTGATTTTTCATCAATAGTTCATTGTTTTGTTCAGCCACAAGAAGACATGAGATTAATTCATATTAAAAAAAAACCTTTGTCACGATATTACTGTTGTAGGAACATGTTAGTGGCATAAACATTAGAGAAAGTTTTCTCTATCATGGTTTTCCAAAGTGAAAATATTAATCAAAATAAAGACTTGGATGTTAAGGAATTGTTAGTTAAAAAATTTCATAAAATAAGTTTTAAGCATCGTACATGTGAACTTATAAAAAACTATATTCCTGAAAATGACAAAATCGATAAGGAGTTAGAACTCTATGGTAGAGTCGTGCTGATAACTCGTTATAAAATATGAAGTTAAGTTAAAGAACAAAATAGAAAATGAGATTGTAAAGATCTTTATTTCAATATTTATGATAAAAACAACCAAAATTTAAAATACATAATACTCACTATTTATACTAGACAAAGAAGAAGAAATGTGAGGTATGTTATGAATGCTCATTATAATGATGCATAATTATATTCATACAACTCATAATGATATTTGTTATAATGCTCACTAATTATGGAGAGTGACCATGAAATATGAAGAATCCAATAGTAATTCACTAAATAATAATTCATAACACATATTCTTTGTTTCAATTAGGATCTTTGTTTTAGTTGGTAAGTTTTTAGGATCGTGGTTGGTTTTACTAATTATTTTTACATCTCAATTCTCCTTAACAAGTTAGTTAAGAATTAGGTCTAATTTTTGTTTGTACATCAGCAAGAATTCCTTATTTATTTCAATAACTGGATTATGTAATCTACAAATATGAAAACCGTCTATGTTATTATATGATTGGTTTAATAAATATCAGTTTTACTAATTGAGTTTTGCCTTTTCTTGTAATTAGTTTTATGTTTTATTAATTATCTCTTTAATGTGAGTGGGGAAGGGGTGATGGTGAAGTCTATGTTCATGACGGTAGTATGAGTGTTTTGGACGTATTGAAATGCATTTTTATTTCGTTAGTCATCTAATCGGAGTAAATGATTTATTTTTAATGGTACTATAGACTATTATTTTCATTAGTTTTCGTTACAGAACTCGAAAGCTAGGTTGAATTCGGTTGTGTGGTTCCAAAATCCACTTCAATTTTAATTTGTTTGCTGCTAGCATTTAACTAGCTTTTGTTTGGTTTCGTTTTTAATATATTGTTGTTCAAAAAAATTATCACTTCAATTTCTAATTTGGTTTCAACAAAAAATATCTTTTGATAATTGGTTTGGGTTAGCCATGGTGGCAACTTATTTCAATAATATAATGGTTTGCTCGATCTTGTTTAAGACTTTTTATTCTTGGACATGATTGGTAATCACAATTGAAAAACAAAATATGCCCACAATATTTTGTACTTGGGTTTTATTTTATTTATTTATTTTTGTCATTCGTTTCCTTATTTGTGGTTAAGTCATTAGGTAGGGGTGGCAATGGGTCGACCTGGGTTGGGTTCAGGTTCAACCCATTGACTAATTGGGTTGAAAATTTCAACCCAACCCAACGTGTTTATTTAAATGAGTTGATATTTTCAATCCAACCCAACCTTTCAGATAAATGGGTTGTCACCGGGTTGACCCGTTTTTGTAATTCCCAAACCAACCAATTAAATAAATTGGTTAAATTTGATTTGACCCATTTAAAATAAAAAGAATAAATAATTTAACTAAAGATTACACCACTTAAATTAGTTATAAACTTAAATAAAATTTCAATGTATGACAAAAGCACAATCACAATTCACATATACAAAGAAATTATTCAAATAACATTTTTGATATGTAATTTCTAAGAGATTTTTTAGAGTGGTTAGTGTTGTCCGTGCCAAACAAAAAGGTAGAAATTAGGATTCTAATTTTTTAAAACATAAATAATAATACAAACATTGTAATTTATAAACTAATACATAGATTAATACATGATAATATTTTAATAATTATTAAATTTAATATAAATTAAAGTTAAATGGGTTGGTGGGTTGAAAACGGGTTGATAGTTTTTACTCGACCCAACCTATTTAATTAAATGGGTTAGACGGGTTGACCCATTTAACATAAATGGGTTGAAAATCTCAACCCAACCTGCTAATTTTGGGTTGGGTTCGGGTTGGGTTAGTGGGTTGGGTCAGTTTTTGCTAGAGGTGACAAAAATTGACACGACACGAAACCCGACACGAACCCGACACGAAATAAATGGGTTTGGGTAAGATATTTCAACCCGTTTAGATAAACGGGTTGACACGACACGACACAAAAATTAAATGGGTAAGGTTAGGGTTGAGAATTTTAACTCGAATATGACTCGTTTATTTATATGCATGTTTTTTGAAGTATTTAAATAAACTAGAAAGATACAAAACCAAAAGCATAAATAAAAGAAAACCTTCGAATTGAATTGTTTTGTAATGTTGAAATGACTTAGCCGTCTAGATCAAGATTTCATTTCAGTTTTTCCATTCTCTCCCAAATCACCTAATCTCTTTCACCACTCTCACATCCTCATGACCTTGTCATCCGCCTCCCCAGCTCCCACTCTTTTAATCTTATCATCTAAACTTGCTATGACTTCATCTATTCTACCTCAAGACAATTAGTTTTTCATTTCCGCCTACCAAACTCCTACTCTTTCAACATGCTCAATCTTTTAACCTCACATGACACGGCATATTTCAAAGTATAGCCCTAACCCGAAACCCGACACGAACTCGACACGAAAATAAACGGGTTGACACGACACGACACGTTAATTAAATGGGTCGGGTTAGGGTCAAACACTTTCAACCCGTTTAGTGTTTCGACACGACACGAACCCGACATGACACGACACGATTGTCACCTCTAGTTTTTGCCAGCTCTATCATTAGGTGATTTGTCACAAGTTTGCAACTTTTAATTTTTTTTACATCAAATGCCAATTAGTTTATGAATACAATAGCTTTTATTGGAATACAAACTGTCGAATTGATGTTTGTGGTTTTTCATTTGTTTGTTTTATGCCTTTACCAAATTGGTATATGAAGACAATAATTTTTATTTGGGTTGTTATTTGTAGCTTTATTGTTTATTTGTAGCTATAGTTATCTTCAGATGTTCAAGGGAGGGAAAACAAGTAAACAACTAAAAAAAAACGATATCAACTCAACAGTTAAAATCTTAAGGTGTTCTTTTTGTTTCTTCATTGCTTACTGCTTATATTTGTGGATATAGTTGGTGGATCCTGTGAAATTTATTTCTTTAAGATACATTTTTTTCTCTTTGGTCTTTCAACCTATAAAATATGTTTGGATCAGCCTTAAAAAATCTCTCCAAGTTCACCATTCGGCTACTCAAACTACACCAAACTGTTGATTTATGTCCTTTAATACAAAATCATATTTTTTTCGATACAATAAAAAACCAGAATATATATTTTTTTATTTCCATGAAATGACATTTAAATTGTGGACTTATGACACCAATGTTAAATGTGAAGAGACATTTTGTTTGTTCTCATGAAGGAAAACAACAAAAATTGTGGATTCTCACGCCAAAATTATTGAGACTTCTTTTGGCTTTTTAACCCATTTGTTTAATTCGCATAAAGTTTTACACATGTAGCTTATAAAATTTGACCTTTTGGCTCTTTGGAACATGATCACCTATCTCAAACAACCTTCCCAAAAGACAAAACACAAAGTTATGGCCTAAATTTTTACACCATTTCGTTTTACATCTCGATATTATTAGTAAATAAATAAGATGTATGAAATATAAATAAATATTTTAGAAGACATGTGATGGGTTTTTAAACAGCGTTCTGCTTTGGAAAAAGAGATACAAAAAGTGAAAGAGAAAAAAAAAACCGTACATAAAGTTTTCTTGGCTTTTGTTCCGACGTGTGAATAATACACGTAAATATCAAATTGATTTTTTGTTGGTGATATTTATTTGGCTGTTGTCCTATTAAGCAAAATATTTCTCTTG
Organism: Lactuca sativa; assembly: GCF_002870075.4. NCBI lineage: Eukaryota > Viridiplantae > Streptophyta > Magnoliopsida > Asterales > Asteraceae > Lactuca > Lactuca sativa. The sequence goes on from NC_056631.2 coordinate 19,076,548, forward strand.
CTGCTTACCGTCCAAGATTTTTAATTAGTCATTATATGTTGGTGATTAAATGGTCTTTTTTCAGTTCTAATTGGTGTGAGACTTGATGTGGTAGAAAATGGTCAATTCATGGTGAAGTTATGTGGTTTTTGCAATACAAAAAATTTATATATAAATGTGTGTGCGTTTTCAAATTTTCATGAATTATATTGAACAATTTGACCACATCCAATAAAAATCATATAGTTATAGATTTATTGTAGTGTCTATGGGCGAGCTAAAAATGTGAGTATTATAATGTTTTCAGAACTAACATAAATAATGTTTATAAAATCCCTTAAGAGTGAAGACGAATCATAACGAGTGACATGTTTGCGATTTTATTATATGACAATGATTTTATTAAAGCGTTCTCGTTTGTTCACCCATGTAGGATTAGGAACTAATATTGTATTTTATGTGCCATAACTAACTGAAAAGCTAGGTTATTTTTCGATTTATTTATTTATTTTTTTAAATTGACATGTTTAACAAGCCAAAAAGTAGCTAATAAGCTAGTTTTTTAAAAAGCTACTTACACTAGCTTTTCAAGAGCTTTTTAAAAATCTTTTGAATATACTCTTAATTAATTATTGAAAACATATTTTTTTAAATGTCATTTTATATCTTTCAGCTAACTTATCAGTTAGTTTTTACCAAACGTCATGTTTTCTAAGCTAGCTTATAAGCCAACAACTAGCTTTTCAACTATCAATTAGTTTTTCAGCTAGTCTGTCAAACATAACCTAGAACTCTTAAGTGGATAGGTGTGTCGTTGATTGATTCTTCATAGCCAGGACGGAAAGAAGAAAACTTCAAAGACACAATGTCAATCCAGTCTTCTCATATGCTTTTCAATTGGAAATATTCAATGTTCTATGTTTATATTTATGTGGATATATCAAATTCATAAACTCACTATAGCCACCACGGAAAGAAAAAAAAAACTTCAAAGACTCGATGTCAATCTAGTCTTCTCATATGCTTTTGAATTGGACGTGTTTATGTTTTATATTTATTTATATTTATGTGGATACATCAAATTCATGAACTCACTTAAACGTAAACTTACATTTATGTGGTGTGTATTTTGGTGATTTTAGAGAAGAACCTAAGAGGTCTAACTGATAAACTTATGTATGATATCAACTTATCAATCTATATAATCTAGAATAACATTTATATCATAACTTGTATTATCATTATTAAGACATTTAGAATATTAGATTCAACTATGTGATAAGATTTTCTTTCCATGATGGGAGCCTAGCTAGCGGTTGATTTTTGCCCCAGCCACACCTTTTCTTTCCCATAAGACTTTGATTTTTACCCCCACGATCGATGGGAGCTTTGCGGTTGAGGAGTGCAATTTCACATACATTGACACACCCAAAATATTGTTAGTGTTCTGCGATTGACATGAGCCTTGGAACCAGTTGACGTGAGTCGTTCAGATGGTGTGGTTTACCAAAAAAAAAAAAATAATAATAAAAATAAAGAATTATCAAAACTCACTTATCCAACAGCAAGAGCCATAATGGATTAATTGCTACCACCACAAAATATTGTAATATTTATTTCGTTCATGGCTGTTAGAGCAACAACAAAATGTTGCTAGTGTTGTCACTATTAACAGAGAGAAAATTGTGTTTGTGGGGGTTTTGAGTAGTACTTGGTATTGAGTTGTGTTTTTTGTGGTGTATGGAAAGAGACTTGTCGAAAAAACAGAAAATACCACAAATGGAAAATGGATAAAACTTCCCAATACAACATAACCCCAAAAAAGGTATCTTCTTTACAATATTAGCCCCAAGATACCCCTTTTTCAGAGTTGAAATTATAATATGCATGCCAACGTAAATTTTTATGCATAAATTACACATCATGAGAGCACAAGTTCTCAAGATTTGGAAATATGGGATCTGGAAAAGGATTTACTAGTGGTCCAGTGGATTGGGTCTCGAGGGATGTCATGAGTTATGGACCTTCTTGTGGTCCTTAACATAATCATATTAATTTGCACCATCTTCTGTTACTAGTTTCCATGTGAAGGTTTCTTGTCATCCCTCTTCCTTTACTACTAGTATATTACAGCTCCGATGGTTGATAGAAAACCCATCGTGCATCGGTCGCTTGTATATCACGTATCAAAATCGGTATGTTATTCTGGATCTGATTTATCTGAATCTTGAAAACGATACAAATCTGGGAAACCATACAGTCGACGTCTCAGTCAATTTGCCGGATGTTGGTTTCAAGAGATGTGCCTAATCATATATTTCTAGAAATATGATTGTTTAAGAAATTTGTCACCAAGTGGTTGTCAATGGAAATAAATGGTTTTGATTGTTTTGTCAGATACATTAGAGGAAAAAACAATCTCAATGCAAGATCGTTGAAATAAAATAAATACTATAATCAAATTAAATAGTTGAAATGAAAATTGTTTTAAAAGGTTTGAACCATTTCTAAATGGAAATCTTTGGTAAACTGTTAAAATTTTAAATTTTGGCCGACTTTACGTTTTAGTCCAATATTATTATATATTTTTATAAAAAAAGAATCTAAAAAAACGATATTTTGACCATTGTTTGCAGGTTAGAACTTGTAACAAATTAATTAATGACTATTGCATAAATTAAACCAAAATATTAAGATATTTCTATAAAAACTATTATTATTATTATACTAAAATGTGAATGAATATATTATTTTTTTAAATTATTTATTATTAATATTAATAGATAAATATATTTTAAATACATATTTATATATAACAAACACACACACACACACACACACACACACATATATATATATATATATATATATATATATATATATATATATATATATATATATATATATATATATATATATATATATGGAAATTGAGTAATCTAAACATTTTTTTGGTGTATTTTTGAAAAAATAATTTATTTAAACTTATTTTTGCAAAATAACATTGTTATCCGGAATGGGCCGTTTCGGAAGCAATCTCAGACTTCATATTTGCTGGGTCGGCCAATCAAGCATCTTCCGAAATGCACATTCTGGAGTAACAATACGTATTGCGATTTTGATTTTCAAATTCATTTTCCGGAATATATTCCGATAAATTCCGGATCTAAATTTACAAACACATTCTATCTTTTTGACTTGTATTCCGATCTCCAACACGCTCTCCGGCATTCCAATACACTCCAATACGCATTCCGAACTCCGACTTAAGATATGGACCACAATCACAATGACTCGGTTGTTTTACAGGTAAGCCATATATAACTCTTATACTTTTATTAGTTTATTTTTTTAAGAACTTCCTCCAAATGGAAGAACAACACTGAAATGAGTTTTTTTTTTTTTTTTTTTTTTTTTTTTTTTTTTTTTTTTTTTTTTACAACTTCCTTCGGAATGCAAAGAATAGCTCCAAAATAAATTGACCACGTTCCAGAGTAGTTATACATGTTGACACGACATTAAGACTAACCCAACACTAGTTTAGTTGTTTATATTATGTTATTAAACATTGAAAATTATTTTTCCAAAACAAAAAAAAATTGCATATAGAAATGCTCCGGTAATCTCGAGAATGCGAGGAGCTGGTATGGAACACAAAGAACGTGTCTGGAATGTCAAGAACATGATCCAGAATGGTCGTCACTTTTCGTTATGAAATTGGTTTATAACAAGTTTTTTATTTGCAGTACGATAGAGTTTTTGATGCATCTATTATATTGTCTTGTAAACCCAAACTCGGTGTGAATATTTTTATGGCAATCAAAGATAGATCAACATGTGAGGCTATGTTCTGAAATTCATGTTTTTGGAAGTCGTTAGACATTCCTAAGGTAGATGTGGATCATTTACTTCTATATTATGTGTTTTTCCACGAAGTTATCACAGATTCTTGAAACGAAGTAGAGGAAATGGTTTTTAAGATTGGGGGTTACGAACTATCTTTCGGGGAGAAAAGATTTTTGTCTTGTCATCGGCTTCCACTTTGGTGTTTCCTGCCTCCGGTTCCAACACCGCCTTTCGTCCCTGTGTGTTTCCTATGGTCATGAGGAATGTCCCTGTGAAATTAGACAATGTGATGAGTGTGTTTAAACATTTGGTTAATGACTTATTGGACAGGGATGTGGTCCATGTATGTCTTCTATATCTGTTAGAGAAGGGTTACAATGGACAGTTGGCTAAAGAGCATGTGACAAAGGAGTATTTTGTCTTGGTATCCAACCTTGATGATTTCAACAGGTATAATGTCGTTAATTTATAATTATGGATTACAATTATCATTACTAATATTTTTTACAAATTTAAGTGAGAATTTTTTATGTCGGAGATATCCATGAATGATGATAATTTAGGATCAATTGTACTTACAACTATTTACTGTATTTAATAAGTTGACAAGCTTATACATCCAGCTGGACCAAAAGCTAATCAATCTCAAAAAATGATGTACAATTTATTATTTTTTTGTTTGAAATATTCTAATACATGATTCTTTTAAATATGGATTTTTCAGAGTTTTTCCCTTGAGCAGCTTGTTTGATACCTGGCAATTGAATGTGGTCCCTTAGGTTGTTGCATGGTCGAAACTTGGGCCTTTACCTATTTTTTAGTGCAGCCGATTTATAAACATCAACGACGTATGATTACTTATATATTTTATAATTTTATTTTATATTTATAATTTATGTTTATTTGTAATTTTATATTTTTGTTAGCTTTATAATAGACTTATATAGAAGTTAGAGCCGACAGAAGCTGAGAGTCGTGTTGAGTGGTGGATAGTTCGCTCGGCGTGGATTGATCACATTGATTTACCTGACACAGAAGTTCACATGGCACCTTCCCTAATACCATCACCCAAACACTCCTTTACCCAAATAGGCCCGTAATAGAACTCCGAACAGCAACAACCACCTTAGTAGCAATCAACTCCCGTATCTGATTAGTCGGTCGTCATAAATCGGAAATCGGGAAACAACACATGGACAGAGAGAATGATTATAATTCATGTCTCATGTCCATAAGATATCTCAAACGGAGGAATATATGATCCCTTATCTAATGGACGCGTCATTGACTAGGTCAGAGTTCGACAACGACTTTTGAGAGCTACGATTGCTAGTCGGGTTTTGAAGTCGTACTTGTAGTTATAGTTATTAGACTTATCCAAGTGGGAGACTGTTGGATTAGCTGTCTAAGCCCATAACTATAATTGGTTTGTACTTGACCCGAGAGTAGCATGGTCCATTTCGAGTTGCTTTCACCAGAACAATTTGACAGGATGGATATTTGAGAAAGAGGTTATTTGTGATTTATTAATATATTATAAGTATAATATATTAATTGAGAACTCATATTATTTAATTATTATTGATCAAAAATTAATTTGGAATTAATTTAGTGATCAAAAGAGACTAATTAAATTAATAGGGGCCGATTATGTAAAATCAGTGAGACATATGGTTTGGGCTAATGATCCATGATTAATTTGTAATGGGCTAAGCTTATGTGAAAGTCCATAAATTATTAGTCCAAATAAGTTATGGATCATAAGCCTAAGTGTAAGACTTAGGGTTACATGTAACTCTTGGAATTCTATACTATATATGTAACCCACTAAAGCCAAAAATCGGACCAAGGGTGGTTTATTCTAAGAGATGGACGATTTTGTGTGCTCCATAACCTCTCTCATCATTCTACATTTATTCATGGTATTTGTGACTTGTTTGAGGCATCACACTTGAGGTGCTAAACTCTTGAAAGGCCAATAAGTACAAGCTACAAATAAGAGGTATTCTTCTAACTAGTTTTATAATTCATGTACCAAATTTTTATGCTAAATAGGTTTTATGCTTTGCATAATTTTTATTGCATGTATAACTAGAGAAAACTTAGATCCAAATCTATTAGGGTTGTATGTGCACCATATGAGTGTTATAGTACTTAAAACCCAACAAACCTATCATGGCCACCCTTTCTAGATCCAAAACTAGATCCTCTCGTGAACACCATATTGAAATAAACCAATAAATATATCATAATTACCATAATTATACTATCACAACCATCACAGAGAGGCTAAACCCTCAAGGTTTATGACTTCCTTACTATGCATAAGGGCCATGCGCTTCTAATAATACAGGCTCATACTACCTTCCACACCTACATGTATTTGTCTCAAAGGATCATCACAAACTACCCTAAAACAAACCGCAACTAGATTATGTATTCATCATATACTCATTCTTTCGAGAGTGGCTAATCATTCCTCATCTGGTCGGCTGCTCACATACTCACTCATGAAACTCCCACAAATCCTATAGTCACTCGTGCATGCTAATCATACATAATGTTGGATTCCATAGACAGTCGAATACTTGATTCTACCCTAAGGCCACAACCAGAAAAGGAACAAGAAATAAGGCTAATCAAAACATTCTCAAGCTATAGAATCTTAGTTATGTACAACCATGATGCACACACTAAGAAACTATAGTAATGATGTTAATTTCATATATCTTGTAGAAAGTTCTCATAGGCTATCAGGCATCATACATTAGACAATTCTATCATGCAATTCCTGAAGATCCCTAGCCTATCACTAGCATGAAGTTATATCATAGAATTCATAAAGAAATAATAGTGTAGGTAACTTGGGGTACACTTTCTTGCTCCGACTGATCATACACAGCTCATCCTTCATGAGTAACTTTTGAAAACCATTTTAAAAACTCTTACAGATCCTTAGTTTGAGTCTGAAGTCACACGAATGTTCATCCAATTCTCTCAAACCAAGGCTCTAATACCAACTTGTAACATCCAAAAAATCAAGGTAAAATTTTCATTTTTAAAATCCAACCAAAACTCATAATTGTTTACAAAACATAGTTTTAAAAGTAATAGTCACGAATCAGAGTATCCCAAATCAAATATCATAAAATCAAAAGAATGTGCATGATTACACATTTACTTTCGCTCGATGATCTGAAGTACCTTAAAATGTAAGCCAAAGCTTAGGTATTTTCCCCTAAATACCACGTAACAGAACATATATAAATAATACATATTGGGTCCACAACCTCCAGGTTGGATTACCCCTAGCCTATACCCTTCTGGTCAGATTGACCCTAGGCCACAACCTCTCGGTTGGATTGCCCCCTTCTAGCCTAAAACCTATCGGTTGGATTTCCACTATCCCACAACATTTCAGTTGGATTACTCGGGTTTTTTGACTGATAGCACAATGCTGTATAGTCTCAACCCAACCACACTATGTCAACATGTAACAGATAAAACACATAACAACAACCAGATACTCTTGCAGATCTTGACAGGTCACTACAATATATCTGGTGGATTAGGTGTTTAAGCCCACAACTATAATTGGTATATACTTTAATTGATAGTAGCACGGTCCTTTTGGGTTGCCCTTATACTAGCAACTAGACATGATTACTTTTAGAGAGAGAGGTTGAATTTATTATTTGATTAATAAATTGAAATAAATGATTTATTAATATATTATGAAAATAATTGTTACGATTGTTTCCGAGGTATAAAAGTTATTTAATTCTTCAGTTTAGTTTGGGCCATAACTGAATTAATATTGTGAGTGGACCTTTATTTTGGGTCGAAGAGTAAGTAGCCCATAAGCCATACGCGGGGCGTAACCCCCTTGTACGCTGGGCGTACTGCTTAAATGAAACGCGGGGAGGCTGAGCGTACACGCAGCGTACCTTAAGGTACGCCCAGCGTACGCGACCAGGTGGCAAACCCTAATTTTAGGGGTTGAGGCGTATTTAAACCCCATTATAGCCTCCCATTTGGACTCCTCACTTATTATTCACTCAAGAGAAACCCTAGTTCGTCCCCCTTTGCTCCTTGTTTGTGTGTGTTTGATCTTTGAGCTTATTTTTGTGAAGAAGGAGAAGAAGAGAAGTGGAAGAATAAGAACTTGAGCACCTTGAGCTCATAGATCTGGGATCATCCTTTCTTTTGGCATTCAAAAGAGGTATAAAGCTTCCAACTTTCCTCTTGTAAGTATAGATCTAGGAGTTTTTGGAAGTTTGGACCTTTTAGGTCCAAAGGAAGGACCTTTATCTAGCAACTTCGTTTTTGGAGCTTGGGATTGCTATCCTTGAGGCTCAAGTGTCCCCATAGTAGTAAAGTTTCGATCTTTGTGGCTTATATGGAACCATGCATGAGATCTAGTTGGTTTTATGGAAGTAGAATGTTATTTGTAGAAGTTTGAGCCTTTATGAGACTTGTAAGCCATCAAGTAAGCAACTTTATGGCTTAAGTCATGGAACAAGCTTAGGATCTGGATTTGTAGCTTCTGGATCGAATTATTAAGCACTTAATGGGATGTTGGCTTAACAGAGCTGTACGCTGGGCGTACAAGCCAGCAGCCAGTACGCTCAGCGTACCTTGGTGTACGCCCTGCGTACGCTACCAGTTTGGGCTTCAAGTGTTGGGCCTCGGTGTGGGCTGGGTTTCAGGCTTAGGGTCCTTGGGCCTTTATGGCCCATCAGAATTCAGATGCTAAGGACCAAGGATTTAGTATTGGGCTTGGGTAAGGCCCAATAAAAGGTTCCTAGGCCCAATATAGTAAATTAGGCCATTAGTGGCCCTATAGTGGGGCCATAGATGGACTTAGAAGGAATTGAGGTTTTGGGCCATGTTGTGTTTCACACCATAGTAGGGGTAAAATGGTCATTTTACCCATAGAGGAATCCCTATTCTGATTTAATATTTATTTCCCATTATAGCTGGGAAGCAGCCGGAGCAACAGTCAGGGATTTCTCATTTAGGAGTTCAGCAGTCAGCATCACGAGGTGAGTTTCCTTCCAGTAGGAACGGGTCTACGGCCACAATGTCAGCCCGTTTAGTTAGAAGTAGTTCCGGACTTCGGTCCGATGCAGTAGTTAGAGTGCTTGAAGTCTTTGTGATTCAAGCACATTTTGTGTTATGTGTTCCGGACTCTGTTCCGATGTAGTATGCAGTATATGTTTTCATGCTAGTTGATATGTTTATGCTATGTTCCGTTCGGTCAGTTCCGGACTTCGGTCCGATGCAGGGGACAAGGTCCCATTCAGTTCCGAACTTTGGTCCGATACAATTAGTTTCGGACTTCGATCTAATGCAGAGGGCAAGGCCCTGTTAGTTCCGGACTCCGGTCCGATGCAGTTTTCGAACTTCGGTCTGATGCAGAGGGCAACGCCCTGGTTAGTTTCCGGACTTCGGTCCGATGCAGAGGGCAAGTCCCTGGTTAGTTTCCGGATTTCGGTCCGATGCAGTGGGCAAGGCCCAGTAGATGCTTTATATGTTATTGTATGGTATGTGGTAGTTTAGGGGAACTCACTAAGCTCCGTGCTTATAGTTTCATTTTTGGTTTCAGGTACTTCCGCAAGTAAAGGGAAGAGCTCGGGATGATGGCATCGCACACACCATAACTTCAGTCTTTTCCTGGGAGTTTGTTTTGATTCATAGTTTGATTTGGCACAAATGTTCATGACATTTTATTATGGGTTGAGATAATTGACACATGGTTTTATGATGTGACGATTGGAATATGATTTTATTATTATTTAAAACAAAAAATTTTGGGTCGTATTTTTGGATGTTACAATAATATATTAATTATAAATCATATTATTTAATTAATAGTTAATAAGAAATTAATTCAAAATAATTTTGGGATTTATTATATTAATTGAAAGTGCAGGGGTTGTTTAGAAATTTATTGATTGTTGTGGAATTGGGCTCTTGGACCTCCTTAAAAGGGTTGGATGAAAACTTCTAGGAAGGCCCTATAATTTTCGTCCAATGCATATTGGATGGGAGTTCATGGGTTGCTAGGGTTTCCTCTTTAAAACCCTAGCTTTGGCTCTAAGCTACCACAACTATATAAAGGGTTGTACCCCTATTGATTTCGGTCACTCTAAACCTATAAGAATAGTGGAATTTCTTATAGCTTCTCCTCCTCTCTCTTCTCTCATCCTCTTGCTTGGTTTGGGTGTGAGCCATTAGAGGTGTTACACTTGTGGCACTTTCTCTCAAGCTTCAAGAAGTCTTGGATTCATATTCTTATTACTACATAACAATTAAAAGTATGTTTACTATCTTTTGTTATAAATTTAAAAAATAGTATATGCCTCTTAGGGTTTTCCCTTTTGATGTTCAATACTTGTATGTTCAATTAGGGAAAACATAGATCCAAGTAAATTAGGATTACATGCACACATAGGGATTGTTTGTTATGCTCAAAACCCATCAGTGGTATCAGAGCCTTGGCTTGTTTGCTATTGAATTTGATGCAATTGGCTAAATTTGATCAATTAGGGTTTATGTCTATTAAACCCTTTGGACTTATGATTTTTGCAATTAGGGTTTTCTAACCCTAGATTTTGAAATTTTTGGAAAGGATTTTAACCCTTTCCCTTGTCCCTACAAGTTTCGAAAATTAGGGTTTCCTAACCCTATGGATTTTCGAAAATATGGCAAGGATTGAAATCCTTTCCTTCCTCCCCAAGATTTGTGATTTTCGAAAATTAGGGTTTCATGATAGGGTTTTCTTATTTTTGGTAATTATCTCTTTATGTGATTATTTGGATAATTATAAATTTTGAATATCCCCTCCTATGTTTTTTTGAAAATTAGGGGGAATGGATTAGGTTAAATTATTTGATTAATTTAATTGGCTAATCCTTATTTGATTTAATAAATTAATTAAAGGTTTAATTAATAGATAATTATTAAATAAATTTCTTTTAAATTTAAATTAAATTGTTTTAATTTCGAAAATATTTAAAAGATAATAAAACCCTAGTATTTTGAAATGTTTAAAATACACCTTATACTATATATAAAATTAAATGTTTAATATTTACTATATGTATACGACAAGTCAGGCGAACCGCTAGTACGTCTCATTCACGAAGCCGATCTATAAGGGGGGTATAAGGACACTGCCTATAAAATGGTAGTTGAATGGGTATCCACTCTCACCCACCGCTTCCTTGATTGGTGGAGGGTTGTTAGCCGAACGAGTTTGATAGGACAAATATTTCTCATTAATAAGTATAATGAAATTATAAAGTAACTAAATGGCTTTTGTAAAATTCCCAATCTTAGTTACTTTAGGAAAAATGTGAATTTGATACCAATCCATGAAATTGCACATTACACTTTATATAAGTCGCTAGTGGTGCGTGTGTAGTTAACCGACACACTAATATCGACTAATAAAGGGTGGCAATGGGTGTCTCGTAAATTATCATTGATTGATGGAGCGCGTGTGGCTAACCAACACAATAATTGGATGATAAGTGACATCGAGAGTACCAAGCTAATTTGCATGGTTATTCACATCTTGTTTGTGATCCTCGGTATCCCAGTCACAAATGGAAAGAGCATAATCGAGATTAAACATGTCATTGAATAGGTCAACAAATCTCAAAAGATCTAGGTATTTCATTAAAAACCTAATTCGTTTAAAAATTCATTTTCGTGGTGAAATTGGTAAATCGTCATTTACCTACCTTTATTTATTGCACAATTAGATTACGGCATCAATTTTCTAAGTTGTGTAATATCTAGTTGGACCCTAGCCTTAATATTTCATTTGGGTGTTATATTGAGGAATATTCTTATCTAACCAAAACTTGTCCTTCTTCCTTTTCAGATGTCAGGTCCCAACGATGTTTCTGGTTCCTCCAACCACAACTTTTCCAACAACAACTTCTCACTCTTGAACATCTACTCGAGGGTTACTTTTGATGGAACCAATTATAATTATTGGATGTGAAATATCAAGATGACTCTATGTTTCGAGGGCAAAGAGTATGTACTCGAAAAGTAACTTTTCGAGATTGATGAAACAAAAGGTACTCGTGAAGAACTAGGTAAGTATAGGAGACACTATATTGATGTAACCAAAGTGGAATGCATCATGGTGGCTACTATGACTCTTGGACTCCAAAGGTTCTACGATGATTACTGGCCATACAAGATGAACAAGTAGTTGGTGGAAAAGTACCACCAACAAGCTCGTCAAGAAAAGTATGAGGTAGTACAGTCCCTCACTACCAACAAGATGGAATATGGAGAGTCCATCAGTAGCCACTTGTAACAAATGCAACGATACATGGAATGCTTGCTGAAGCTCAGTGTGAAATTTGATGAGGAATCGGCTACTGATATAGTCTTGCATTCATTGCCCAGCTTTTATGATCATTTCATCATGACTTATCATTTGAACAACTAACCGAACACATTGGCTCAACTTCAGAGCTTGTTGCAAACTACTGAAAGTGGAATGAAGGGAAAAAGTGTTGCCTCCACTCCTACTATTGCTGCTCCTATCTTGGCTATAGGGCAAGGAAAATGGAAGAAGTGAAAAGGTCCTCCTAAACAGAATTGGAAGGGAAAGTCCCAAGTTGGGTCCTCAAGCAATGAACCCATAGGAAAAGCTAATTCTGACACTCCTCCTGCCTCTGAATCTAAAGGAGGCTACTTTCTTTTACTACCATGGGAAAGGGCATTGGAAACAAGGTTGCCCTAAATACTTGCAAGACATAAAGGATGGCAAAGTGAAGCCAACCTCGTCAGGTATTTACATTATCTTATCTAAAACCTCATCATATTCTTATTCTTAGATCCTTGATACAGGATGTGGTTTTCACATTTGTTCTGATTTGTAGGGGCTAAGAAAAAGTAAGGATGTGGAGCATGGGAGAATGAACGTGATCATGGGCAATAGGAGATCATCACCTATTTTTCAAGATTGGAGTTTACAACTTAGTGCTTAGTAGTGGATTGTGTTTAGATTTGAATAATTATTGCTATTCATCAGAAATGACGAGAAACATCATTTCATTTCATGGTTTATATAGACAAGGTTTTAGATATTATTTCAGTAATGAGAATGGATCTATTTATGCTTTAAAAAATGGTGTATTTTATTTGGAAGCTTGACCTTGTGATGGCATGTATCAAACTGTGATGGTTGTAGAAAAATTAGATAATAGTGTTTTACAAATTGATTTGTATAATGGTTTAGACAAAGCATGCTTGTGGCATTGTCGTCTTGGACATGTCAACAAGAAACACATTGCCCAACTCCAAAAGGATGGAGTGTTGGAATCGTTTGAGTTAAAGTCAGATGTTACGTGCGAGTCTTGTTTACTTGGAAAGATGACAAAATCACCTTTTAATGGTTCTTGTGAAAAAGGTGAAGGATTGTTGGATCTCATACACACAGATGTGTGTGGGCCTTTCAGATCAACCACAAGGGATGCAAATCGATTCTATGTGACTTTTACTAATGATTATAGTATATATATGGCCATATCTACTTGATCAAGCATAAGCCAGAAACCTTTGAAAAGTTTAAAGAGTTCAAAAAAGAAGTTGAGAATCAATTGGGCAGGAAGATCAAGATGCTCAGATGAGGTGGTGAGTATCTTAGTATCGAATTCCACGACTATCTCAAGTAATGGAGAATAGTTTCACAATTGAAACCTCCTAGGAAACCACAACTTAATGGTGTGGCTGAGAGGCGCAGTTGAATCTTGTTAGACATGGTTCGTTCCATGATGAGTCGAGCTTCACTTTCAATCTCATTCTGGGGGTATGCCTTAGAGACTACCGCCCACATTCTTAATCTTGTCCCAACAAAGAAGGTTTCCAAAACACCTCACGAGATGTGGACAGGGAAGGTTCCCTCGTTGGCACATATTAAGGTTTGGGGTTGTGAAGCTTTCGTTAGACGATAGACTCATGAAAAGCTTGAACCTCGAAGTGAGAGATGTATTTTCATCGGCTACCCACAAAAGTCTTTTGGATATTTGTTCTAAATACCTAGTGACAACGTGGTCTTCATAACACGAAGAGGAGTCTTTCGCGAAAGAGAACTCATATGAAAAGAGGACAGTGGGAGTACTATTGATCTTGAATAAATTCAAGAGTCAAAATATGAAGGAACCTCTAATACTAGCGCTCAATATGAGGAAGAAATTCAAGTTGAACCAATTGACGAGCCGTTACCTCTTAGACATTCTAGTAGAGTTAGAATGCCACCTAAGTTTTATGGTTTCAATATAACTACAGATGGTGATACGTTTATCAGTCATAGTACACTGGTAAATTTAGATGTACCTTCTAACTGAAAGGAAGTTATGGTGGGCTCTGAGTCTGCCAAGTAGAAAGAGGCAATGGACAACAAGATCAAGTCCATGTATGACAACCAAGTTTGGAATTTGGTTGACAATGTACCAGGTCATAATATAGTTAGGTACAAATGGATCTTCAAAAAGAAGACTGACATGGATGGAAATGGGCACACTTCCAAGGCTTGATTGGTTGCGAATGGCTTTACTTAAACCCCAAGGGTTGACTATGATGAGACTTTCTCACTAGTGGCTAAGATTAAATCTATTAGGGTTACGCTAGCCATAGTTGCGTTTCAAGACTATGAAATTTGGCAGATGGATGTCAAAACCGCTTTCCTTAATGGGAAGTTGGTTGAAGATGTTTACATGAGTCAAATAGAGGGTTTTGTGGATGCTAAGTCACCCAATAGAGTGTGTAAGCTTGAGAAATCAATGTATGGATTGAAACAAGCTTCTCGCGGATGGAATCTTTGCTTTGACGAGAAAGTCAAAGAGTTTTGCTTCTATAAAAGTGATGATGAATCTTATGTATATGTCAAAGCTAGTGGGAGTATAATAACCTTCCTAGTGTTGTATGTTGATGACATACTCCTTATAGGAAACGACATTCGAACCTTGTAGGAAGTTAAGTCCTGGCCTTGAAAGTGTTCCGCTATGAAGGATCTGGGAGAGGCTGCTTATATTCTGGGAATAAGGATTTTGAGAAACAGGAGTAAAAGACTAACTGGACTTAGTCAAAGTACATATATGCATAAAGTGTTAAAACGTTTTAGCATGGAGAATTCCAAGAAAGGAGAGTTGCATATCCAAAGTAATACCAAACTGAGTAAGACTTAGAGTCCGACTACTAATGCAGAGATAGCAAGAATTAGTCGAATTCCATATGCTTCCGCCATTGGATCGATCATGTACGTATGACATGTACTCGCCATGATGTGGCTTTTTCTTTGAGCATGGTTAGTCGATATCAGGGAAATTCGGGTAGATCTCATTAGATAGCGGTCAAGAATATTCTTAAGTATCTGCGATGAACTATGGATTGGGTCATTGTGCTTGGTGGCAATGATGACTTAAGTGTAACTGGGTATTATGACACCAGCTTTCAGACAGACAGAGACAACTTCCGTTCTAAATCTGGCTGGGTGTTTACCCTTAATGGAGGAGTCGTAACTTGGAAAAGCTCCAAACAGGAAACAGTGGTTGATTGTACTTGTGAATCAGAATATGTAGCTGCAATCAAAGCATTAATGGATGCTATATGGTTGAAGAGCTTCATAGGAGACCTTGGAGTTGTACCATCCATAAAGGAACCAATGGATATTTTATGTGATAATGAAGGAGTGGTTGCCTTAATTAAGGAACTAGGAGATCATGGCAGATCTAGACATATCGACATGAAATACCACTTTATCAGACATAAAGTACAAGAAGGACACCTCGTCGTATAGAGGGTATCATCAGAATAGAATCCTATAGATCCCCTCACAAAGAGTCTGAGTAAGATTAAGCACGTTCAGCATATAAGTTGCATTTGTAACACCCTGCTGCAGATCATTCCCATTTTCGGGGAGGTGATCGAGGATTGGGTACCAGCGAGCTTAGGATCCTTGAAGAAGTTAGCTTCGAGCTCATTTGGAGATGGATGATGTATATTGGATGATCCGGGTATTCGGTTTCTATTTTGGAGTTAAAGGGTAATTTGGTAATTTGTCAGCTCGGGCTTCTATGGAAAATAGATGTTCGTTTGGGATATGTTAAAGCGGGTATGAGTTGATTAAAGCATAGAACTTATCGTTACCTTTTCATGGATATACGGATCGTAAGAATCAGATGAATATCAAAAAAGTAATGGCCTTCAGAATGTGTAGGGTTTGAAGGGAAACCCTATTAAGCGCGGCGTACTGCTGCAGAGAAGGGTACGCAAGGCGTAGTATGGATTACACTAAGCGTAATGCGGGCGCTAATCATGAATGTGAAGCCACGTATTCTAGGCGTACGAGGGAGTACGCGAGGCATACGAGGGGAGTTATGAAACCCTAATTGTTGGCATTGGACCCTATATAAATACATTAAGTCCTTAGGGTTAGCCTCTTTACCAGTCTCTAAGTCCTTAAAACCCTAGAAATCGTCCTTTAGCCTTCATGGTGGTATTTTGAGCTCATGGTGTCCATTTTGGTGTTTTTGGTCCATTTCCAAGAAGACAAAGTTTGGTGCAAGGATGGGGATCAAGGAAGAGCCTATGGATCTAGATTATGGGCTTCATTTCTAGCTTGTTTGAGATAAAAAGATATGAACTTGATCATTGATGTCTTAGATCTAGCATGTATGAGTTTTGGTTCATTTTGGTCCCAAGGATGAGATTTAGTGGCTAAATACCACTCCAGGAGCTTTGAGTTGCCACTCTTGGTGTTTCTGAGGTTCTAGATGCATAAAGTTGCCTCCTTTGGGGTTTGGAATTCCCCATGTATGAGTTGGTGTCCATTTGGTGAAAGTTTAATGCTTTAAGTTGATTTTGGGTTCTTTTGAGGCATGCAAAGTCATCAAGTCCATGACTTTATGGGTCTAGACGTTCTTTAAGAAGTAATTCTATGGTTTTGACTCCTTATCTTGAGAATTAAGTGCTTAATGTTGATAATGGACTTAATAAAGGAGTACGCTGGGCGTACAAGTCTGTACGCGCAACGTACAAGCCAAATTACATGTACGCTTAACGAACAGCTGAGTACGCCATGTATACTCAGTAAGGAGGGGTTTGGCATGATAGGCTTCAGTGTGGGCCGTCTTTTGGGCTTATTTGTCTTGGGACCTATTAGGCCTTCAGGTTTTGGGCTGATAATTATGTTGGAAAGGCCTTTAATGCGTTTAGGCCCAATTTGGAAAATTGAGCCATAAATTGGGCCATAAGGGGTTTTTGGTACTTGGGTCTTTTGGATTATTAGGTTAGGTCTAATTCTTGGTCCAAAGTAGATTAGGGGTAAATTGGTCATTTACCCTAATAATGGATTTATGGTCCTGGTTTGAGACCCGAATGTCAATTGGGTGTCGTTTGATATTGATAGTTCAGGGATCGGTCAGCCAGCAACCAGAGATTTATGTGTGGGATTCGGCAGTACAACGTGAGTTTCCTCACTATGTTTAGTGGGTCGAAGGAACGAATGTCGACCCATGGTTTGCTATGTGGTGTGCTAGATGTCTGCGTGACTCTTGCATGAGTATGTGTTTGTATGCTTACTGGGCGGGGCCCGATGATTATTTTGTATGCTAGTATCAGGTTATGCATATATGATTTATAGGAGGGCGAGGCTCAATGATTGTGTAGTATGCTACTATCTTTGTGATTTTCACATGTGTTTAAATGTATATGATTATATGGTTATATGCTTAATGGGCGGGGCCCATTATGCGAGTGTGGGCAGGTCCCGTTATGCAAGTGTGGGCAGGGCCCGTATCTCAGTGGGTGGGGCATGTTATGAGAGTGTGGGTAGGGCCCGTATCTCAGTGGACATGGACCATTATGCGATTATGGGTGGGGCCCATATCTCAATGGATGGGGCTCGTTATGTGCTATGTATGTATCGGTATGAGGTATGTAGGGGAACTAACTAAGCTTTGTGCTTACGGTTCTCAGTTTATGTTTTAGGTATTTTTGGTTTCGCAAATGAAGAGTTTGGGCTGATTGCATGGCACTCACACTTTATATTCTGCATTTGACTTTGTTCTAGGATTTATACTCTGAGTGTAATGTATCGGTTTTGAAACAAGTAATTGATGATACTATTTCTACAATTAAAATGAATTTTATGTTAGTATTTTTGGGATGTTACAAGTTGGTATCAGAGCCTTGGTTTGAGGGATTCGGGCACACTCTCGGGTGTGTCTGAACTTAAACTGGGGATTTGGTAAAGTTTTTCAAAAAGAAATATATTTAAGAAAAGGAGTTTTCTAAAAGAAGAAAGGGTGTGGTGCATGCAATCAACCGAGCTCAGGTAAGTTTCCCAGAATACCCATACATGTTATATGTTATGATTTGATTTATGAATCTGTGAATCACATGCTAGTTAGGGCTAAGGATCTGCTCGGTTTTTGCATAATAGAATGCAATTTGAGATGCCTTTTTGCCTATTGTATGAGCTTGTAGACTTGCATGCTAGTTTTGATTAGACGGTGATAGGTTGGCCTGATATGTGATGCATGGTAGCCTAGGAAGCATGGGATGCTGGTTTGGGTATGATTTGTATGTGTAAGGCAATCAGTAGCGGGAGTGGGAGCTCCTAGTATGAGTTGTAGTGTGTGTGGGATGGGAGTACTACTGCTCGAATGCTGCTTGCTTTGTGCTTTGTGGAACTATTAGGTGATAGGAGTTAAATACCAAGTGAATATGCCAAGTCACATGTGACAACGGTTGAATAATCTTAGAGTGATGGATTTGACCCTATTGTGCAACTCTTGTATGATTCCAACCGTTTTAGGGATGAGTCTGTTACTTAAAGGAGTATCTAAGCTTTGTTGCATGTGATTATATTCAGTAAGTGGGTGACTGGCATTATGAGCAGTTCTTCAGCAACTGATTGAAGGATGAGGTCAGGAACCTAGGAAAGCCTAGGGATTGTTTCGGTGGGTTTTTTTGCCCTGGGTCGTGAGGGTCTGGTGTATGGATTTGATAAGGTGACTTAGATGATTCGTAGGATTCTTGAGGAAAGTATGGATAGGTGTGGAAGGTAGTATTTGGCCCGTACTACTGAAATCACAGGATCCATATTCGAATCATGCAAAGTCTTGGAGAATCTAAGAAGCCTTTGGGATAAGGATTCTTTTCTATATTCGGATCTATTGCATGTCGTCTCGGTATGGCGTTGAGCACTCAGGATTGGGGCCTAAGTTCTGGTTCCGGTTCAGTGGCAGGTACTGAGTCGATCGATGCACGGACGCGAGAGCTTATCTCATCGGAGATTACCCACGATATTTTGGAGTGGAACTCAGTCGTCTTGGCTTCAGCCAAGGAAGGAATTTTGGAGTTCTTTGATGGTCATTTAGGGCATTTCGGGACGGTATTGCGGTTGGGCAATTGGTGGGGGGGGGCATCGGGAGCCCAAGGCTTGTAAGATCTTATTGTTAGTTCTTGTCATTTGGGATCGAAGGGGAATTTTGTACCATGTCCTTAGGATGGACAAGGTAACTTTGGAGGAGGAAGTCAGGATTTCTCCAGATGCTTATGCGGACAGGTCATCTTCTGTCTTTTATTGGGCTGTTATCGGGAATTTGTATTGCGTTGGAGTTTTGTTGGGTTTGGGTAAGTTATATCTTGGGTTGGTTCTCTGCTAGTGTCTGGATTATAATATAAAGGATTGTGATATGCCATTCTGCATGACGGGAGTCTTCGATGAATCTTTAGAGAGTCATATCTTGTTGAGTGGGTTCAACATGTTCCGTTGTTGTTCCGGGTCTTTTTCGGGATCAATTCAGTAGTATTGCTTCGAGTATCTTTGGTCAGGGTTGGCAGGTTAGTTCTCCAGTGAAGTCAGGGATCAGTGGTTTTATCATCTGTTTGGGCATGATCGACGTTTGCCCATGGAAGTGTTGGAATAGTGTCTAAGGCTGCAACTATATTAGGCAAGTATTTGACCCGGTTGTGCATAGTCCTTTTGGGTTGCCTTCACCATAGCAACTAGATAGGATGATTTATTAAGAGAGAATAAATATTATTAATATATTATGGGAATAATATAAAGAATAATAATATTGTTATTTGATTAATATAAGTCATAGAATTAATTAGAATTAATTTGGTGACTTAAAGAGATTAATTAAATAAGAGGGTATAAACTGTCAATTGTTTAATAGTTAAACTTTAGACTGTAAATCCATATTGGATAGGGGTGGACGGATTCTAGAAGCTAAAGGATAGCTTAAAATCGTCCAAGTCTATCTAAGGAATGGATTTGGATTGCTTTAAGAGAAGATTATCCAATTAGGGTTTAAGTTGTAACCCTTAAGGAGTCTACAAGTATAAATAGACCCTGTGGCAAAGGGAAATCGGCACTTGATCTAAAGTAGAGAACCCCTGGACGAATTCCCTCCCATCTCCTCTCTCCCAAATCTTCCTCCTTGCTATTTGGTGTTTGTAAGCCATTATAGGAGTGACAATTGTGACTCTAGAGCTCCAAGACAACAAGGTCAAACAAGAGATTCAAAGGTATGATTCTAGATCTGATTTAGTGTTGTTCTTATTCCTAATTAGTTATTAGAAGTGTTGGATTCAAAGCATGTTTAATTAGAAATCCTAGATCCAAGCATTAGGGTTTTGCATGCGCACATAGGAAAGTTCTTATGGCTAAAACCCATCAGTGGTATCAAAGCTTAGCTTGGTTTCTATTAAATTGTTGCTTGTTTGTTTGAAACTTGTGTGCAAAATTCGAATTTTGTGTTTCTGAGTCGTAAACTCGACGAGTCCCATGGTGGACTCGACGAGTTGGCCTAACTCGACGAGTCCAGTTGGGAACTCGACGAGTTCAAGCGTCAGGAAAGGCCAGATTCGGGATTTTTTCATACTTATCTTATGGAAACTTACCTTTATCATATTAGATCAATCTTAATCCGATTTTTGATATATATGACTATAATCTTGATCTAATTAAAGATATTTATCAACTAATAAAATATTTAATTTCCTTATGTGATAATTAATTAATTATTTTGATTAAATTGGTAATTATCTTGCAAGAAATAATTAAATAAATCAAATATGGATAATTATGGAATTAATTGTTAATTGATATTATTTCTTATTTGATCCTCCATGTTTTAAATGTTTAAAACTTGTCCTCAAGTTTTGAAATTTATGTTTTGTGATTAAAAGTTTTAATTTAGACAATTTAAATTTCAAACCCTAGATTTTTTAAAAGTTTAAAATACAACCCTATACTAATATAATATTACAAGATTAATATGTATATATGTATAACTAAATGCTAGTCTTACCGTTAGTAGGCCTCATTCACGAAGCCGATCTATAAGGTGGGTATAAGGTTGCGGCCTATAAAATGGCGCTTAATGGGTGTACACTCACACCCACCGCTTGCTTGATCGGTGGAGGGTCGTTAGCCGAACGGGTAGGATAGGGCAACCTCATCCTCTCATTAAAAGTATAATAAGTAATACAAAGTAACTACACACATTTTAAAATTTCCCAATCTTAGTTACTTTAGGAAAAGTGAATTGATGCAATCCCATGAAATTACACTTTGCACCCTTGCTAAGAAGTTAGTGGAGCGTGTGTGGTTAACCGGCACACTAATTGGTTCTAAGCAAAGGTGGCAAAGGGTGATTCTTTGTTTATCATAGTTCGATGGAGCGTGTGTGGTTTACCGGCACATCGAATAGGTGATCATTACAATGAAGGCACCATGTGAATTTGCATGGTAATTCACACCCGCTTTGTGATCCTCGGTATCCCAGTCACAAACAAGAGGGGCATATCGAGATTTAAACATGCCATTGAATAGTTTCAATGAATCTCATCCGAACCTAGGAATTCTCAATACATTTAGGACTTAAAGTTATGTTTTTATGGTGGAGAATTAGTGAATCGTCATTCACTTACCTTCAATTTATTTGCATGTTAGATTACGACATCCCTTTTCTAATATGTAAATGTTGTTGTTGGATCCTAGCCCTAATTTTTCTTATTGGGTGATAATTAGGGATTCATATTCTAATCTATCTTTGTCCTTTTTCTATTTAAAGATGTCGAACGCAAACAACGCTATTGCTAGTTCTTTCACGTTGATGAGCCTTTGCCAAAAGGTCACCTTCGATGGATTGAACTTTAGCGAATGGATAAGATACATTCGCACCATTGCTCGCTATGAGGATAAGGAGTATCTCCTCGATGAGAAGCTCGAGAAGATCAACCCTGAAATCGCTACTCCGGCCGAAATTACCGCTTTTGAAACTCATGAGCGCGATGCAACGAAGGTACATTGCATCATGATAGCCACCATGAACTCCGAATTCCAAAAGTCCTACGAGGACATGTACCCGTACGAGATGCATCAAGACTTATTGGAGAGATACCACCTAAACGCGAGACAAGAGCGTTATGAGATTTTTACTAACATGATTTCCGCTAAGATGGGTCATGGAGAGTCTCTTACCGTGCACCTACAAAAGATGCAAAGGTATGTCGACCGCCTTCGCAAGTTAAATGTTGACTTTGGGGAAGACTTGGCGATCGACAGGGTGCTTCACTCTTTGCCTCCGATGTACAATCAATTTAGGATGACCTACCACACGAACAACGAGGAGGTCACCCTAAGCAAACTCCAAGGTCTCTTGAGGGTCGCTGAGAGCAACTTCAAAGACAAGTCTGTTGCACCAACTCCCAATCCACCCGCTGCTCCTGTCTTGGCTATTGGTCAAGGAAAGGGAAAGAAGAGGAAGGCTTCGTCTAAGAACTATCGCAAGGTTAAAGCCCGAGATGGTGCCTCTTCTAGTGGGACCAAAGTTGATCCCGCTAAGCCCTGCCCTAACCCTAAGGAGGCAAAGTGCCACCACTGCCACAAGATAGGACATTGGAAGAGAAGCTGCCCAGAGTACCTGCAAGCCATCAAGGAAGGAAAGATCAAGCCATCTTTCGTAGGTATATACACAATTAAATCTAACGATTCTAATCATGCTATTTTTTGGGTTCTTGATACCGGTTGTGGTTACTACATTTGTTCTAATGTGCAGGGACTAAGAAGAAGTAGGGATGTGGAGCAAGGAAGGATCAACCTGATCATGGGGAACAGAAGATCGTCGCCTGTGACCAAGATTCGAGTGTATTCTTTAGTGCTTAGGAATAATTTATGTTTAGATTTGAACAATTGTTGCTATTCGCCAGAAATGGCTAGAAACATCATTTCATTTCATGGTTTGTTTAGACAAGGTTTTAGATTTTCTTTTAATAATGAGAATGGTTCTATTTTGGCTTATCTAAATGGTGTCTTTTACTTTGAAGCTATACCATGTAATGGAATTTATGAAACCGTTATGATTGTTGATAACTTAAGAAATGATGTTTTAAACATAGATTCTTCCACTAGTATGGATAAAGCATCCTTGTGGAATTGTCGTCTTGGACATGTCAACAAGAAACGCATAGCCCAACTCCAAAAGGATGGAGTGTTGGAGTCATTCGACCTTAGGGAAGATGACACATGCGAGTCTTGTTTACTTGGAAAGATGACTAAGTCACCCTTCACAAGTACGTGTGAAAGGGGTGAGGGTCTATTGGACCTAATACATACCGATGTATGTGGACCATTTAGATCAACCACGAAGGATGGGAACCGCTTCTACGTGACCTTTACCGATGATTATAGTAGATATGGGTATATCTATTTAATCAAGCAAAAGTCAGAAACCTTTGAAAAGTTCAAAGAGTTCAAGAATGAAGTGGAGAATCAATTGGGCAGGAAAATCAAGATGCTTCGATCCGATCGAGGAGGAGAGTACCTAAGTCTTGAATTCCACGATTATCTCAAGGAGTGTGGAATAGTTTCACAATTGACGCCACCTAGGACACCACAACTGAATGGTGTGGCAGAAAGGCGTAATCGAACCTTATTGGATATGGTTCGCTCTACGATGAGTCGTGCTTCACTATCTATCTCTTTTTGGGGGTATGCCTTAGAGACTTCCGCCAATATCCTTAACCGAGTCCCTACTAAGAAGGTTGCCAAAACACCTCACGAGATGTGGACAGGGAAAGCTCCCTCGTTAGCACATATCAAGGTTTGGGGTTGCGAGGCTTTCGTGAAACGAGATACTCACGACAAGCTCAAACCTCGGAGTGAGCGATGTATTTTCATTGGCTACCCACATAAATCCTTTGGATATCTCTTCTATAGACCGAAGGACAATGTTGTCTTTGTTGCGAGGAGAGGAGTTTTCCGAGAGCGAGAACGCATAGGCCAAGGAGACAGTGGGAGGCAAATCGAGCTTGAAGAAATTCAAGAGTCGATAGATGAAGGAACCTCTACCGCTGGCACTCAACCCGAGGAGGAAACTCCGGTTGAACCGATTGACGAGTCCTTACCTCTTAGACGTTCCGATAGAGTTAGAGTTCTACCCCAGTTTTATGGTTTTCATATTACTACCAAAGGGGACACGTATATTAGTGACGATACACTAATAAACCTTGATGAACCTAATAGCTATAAGGAAGCCATGGCAGGCCCAGAGTCTGCAAAATGGAAAGAGGCAATGGATAGCGAGATCCAATCCATGTATGATAACCAAGTTTGGAATTTGGTTGATAATGTGCCCAGACGTAAGACCGTTGGGTGCAAATGGATCTTCAAGAAGAAGACCGATGTGGATGGAAACGTACACACGTATAAGGCGCGATTGGTTGTGAAGGGCTTTACTCAAACTCCCGGAGTTGACTATGATGAGACCTTCTCACCAGTTGCAAAAATAAAATCTATTAGAGTGATGCTAGCGATTGCCGCATTTCATGATTATGAGATTTGGCAAATGGATGTCAAGACTGCTTTCCTTAATGGAAAGTTGGCTGAGGATGTTTACATGGCTCAGCCAGAGGGGTTTGTGGATCCGAAGCATCCAAATAGAGTTGACTATGACGACATCCCGACTCTGCAGGAAGTTAAGTCCTGGCTCGGGAAGTGCTTCGCTATGAAGGACCTCGGAGAGGCTTCTTACATTTTGGGAATAAGGACAGTAAGAGAAAGAAGTAAGAAACTAATCGGACTTAGTCAGAACACTTACTTAGAGAAGGTACTAAAACGTTTTAGTATGGAAAACTCAAAGAAGGGAGAATTACCGATACAAAGTAATGCCAAGTTGAGTAAGACTCAAAGTCCGAGTACCGAAGCTAAAATAGCATAAATGAGCCGAGTACCATACGTTTCCGCAGTTGGCTCAATCATGTATGTTATGACTTGTACTCTCCCTGATGTAGCCTTCACTTTGAGCATGGTTAGAAGATATCAAGGGAATCCTGGCAGAGCCTATTGGATTGAGGTGAAGAATATCCTTAAGTACCTTCGGAGGACGAAGGAATGGTTCTTAGTCCTCGGAGGGAGTGATGACTTGAAGGTGCGAGGGTATAGTGACACCAGTTTTCAGACCGACAGGGAAAACTACCGTTCGCAGTCGAGCTGGGTCTTTACCCTGAATGGAGGAGCAGTGACGTGGAAGAGTTCCAAGCAGGAAACCGTAGCTGATTCAACGTGCGAATCAGAGTACATTGCAGTGAGCGAAGAGTCGAAGGAGGCAAGATGGCTGAAGAACTTCATCGGTGACCTTGGAGTTGTACCTGCCATAAAGGAGCCCATGGAGATTTTCTGTGATAACGAAGGAGCGGTTGCCTTGACAAAGGAACCGAGGGATCATGGTAGATCAAGACATATCGACAGAAAATATCACTTTATTAGACATCGTGTAGAAGAAGGAAAACTCATAGTGAAGAGGATATCATCATAATATAACCCAACAGATCCGCTTACGAAGGGACTAAGTAGGGTTAAGCACTTGCAGCATGCTAGGAGCATTGGGCTGAAGGATGATATTAGCATAGATTAGATAGTATTAGAAACATGTAATAGATAAATGTAATTAACATTTGATGATTAAATAAAGGAGTTTTATTTATGAGTAATGTTACTGTCTTATGTTAATTGTTTAACTATTGTTTCACTTTGCATGTTTTGACTTCCAGAATAATTGAGTTTATTAGGAATAATCGAATTATTCAAATTGTCCACAATCGTTCATATGTTGGAAGTAGATATGAATGAAGATTGTCATGAATTGGTATGTAGATTGTCTAAATGGTGTTAGACATAGCAAAGGGTTGTTGCAACGTTCATGAGTGCTTATGAACTAGTTTTGAGCATTGGAACAAACCCGTGCTTGCTGGAATCACCTTATGGAATATGATATAAGAGGGTGATCGCAAGACGATAATATCATATAGTCTTAAAACCTAGATATATGGTTTGTTATTTGTTAATTGATTGTACATTGATAATGCGAAAACGCATCAGTAACTCGGTGTCATAAAACGCATTGTTGTTTATAGTTGATTAATGAATAAGTAAATGCATATAAGTCGAAGTTTATCTCTAACTTTTATCCCAAGAGGGTAAAAGCGATATCTTGGCCGCTCGATGATTTGATTTGACTTATGTGTCGGGCCCGGTCAGAACTGAATTGATGTGTTCGATTAAGTTCTATGTCAAATAAATTAGAGATCGAGAAACCTAAATGCTTGACTAATCATTCCATAGAATTGTCAGCATGATATCTAACAGAGGACTGTACGATCCCTTATCTAAAGGACAAGATTGATTAGATCAGAGTTTGACAGCGTCTTTGAGAGCTACGATTGCAAATCAAATTGTACTTGTGCATATAGTTACTAGACTTATCCAAGTGGGAGACTGTTGGAATAGTGTCTAAGGCTGCAACTATATTAGGCAAGTATTTGACCCGGTTGTGCATAGTCCTTTTGGGTTGCCTTCACCATAGCAACTTGATAGGATGATTTATTAAGAGAGAATAAATATTATTAATATATTATGGGAATAATATAAAGAATAATAATATTGTTATTTGATTAATATAAGTCATAGAATTAATTAGAATTAATTTGGTGACTTAAAGAGATTAATTAAATAAGAGGATATAAACTGTCAATTGCTTGATAGTTAAACTTTAGACTGTAAATCCATATTGGATAGGGGTGGACGGATTCTAGAAGCTAAAGGATAGCTTAAAATCGTCCAAGTCTATCTAAGGAATGGATTTGGATTGCTTTAAGAGAAGATTATCCAATTAGGGTATAAGTTGTAACCCTTAAGGAGTCTACAAGTATAAATAGACCATGTGGCAAAGGGAAATCGACACCTGATCTAAAGTAGAGAACCCCTTGCCGAATTCCCTCCCCTCTCCTCTCTCCCAAATCATCCTCCTTGTTATTTGGTGTTTGTAAGCCATTAGAGGAGTGACAATTGTGACTCTAGAGCTCCAAGACAACAAGGTCAAACAAGAGATTCAAAGGTATGATTCTAGATCTGATTTAGTGTTGTTCTTATTCCTAATTAGTTATTAGAAGTATTGGATTCAAAGCATGTTTAATTAGAAAGCCTAGATCCAAGCATTAGGGTTTTGCATGCGCACATAGGAAAGTTCTTATGGCTAAAACCCATCAGGAAGAACTTTTGAGTTCCAACACTATCGTTTCTTGGAGAGGGGCGGTAGCAGGAAGATGGTGGTATCAGTTGCGTGAGTTGTTTGATAATTGGACGTGTTAAGGGAGTTGTATTTTCACATGGACTGTACTCGGTTAGACTAGTTAGCAAGGGTTGTGGGTTTCAGTCGCGAGCATAAAAACTTAAGGAATTAGTAAGGTATCATGGGAAATGATTTGGATTATCAGACTAGTTAAGGTTTCAAGAGTATTCTTCAGGATTTCAGGAATTTGGGCGATTATTAAATTTGGCTAACAAAGGAACGTTACTATCGATTAGCGCAGGTAGTAGGCCAATCATGCTATATGAGGTTGATGGGTTGGGAACCCATCGGGTTTAAGGGATGAGAGAACTTCGTCGAATCTAAGTGGAGGAGAATTGATCAACTTTTGGGAAGACAGGAAGGGTGTGAACTAGGTCAAGTTTCATATCTTGGTTGGGAGGAGAGACGGCTCAACTGGCCATTTATATTGAGGTGGTGTAAGTGGGAGTTCAGGAAACTTTCAACCATCGGTCGGCGTTTTCCTTATTATGCATAGCAGTATTGTGGTTGAGCCTAGATTGAGGGCTTTGGAATTCGAAGTATGAACCGAACACCTGATTGGATGTAGGTTTCGGCTCAAAAGGTGTGTGGTTGTGATGGTTAGGATGTGGTAAGGCTATGGGAGGTAACCATGGTTGGTTAGGAGTGTTGTGAAACTGTGATGGGATCGTAGCATTCACCAGTTCGAGGTAGACTATCATTGGAGGTAGTCATGAGCATATCGGGGGAATCAGTTCATGTCATGGGCATGCCAGCCAGGATTTTTAAGGAGTATTTCTTGTTGTTATGGGCTGAGGAGCATTAGGGTCTGAGGCGGAGTCGGGCATGTGTAGCTCTAGATGGGTGGGACCAGTAGGCGAGGTCGCTGCATGGTATAGTTGGGTGGGACCCGTGTGATTATAGCAATATAGGCGGGACCGGGTAGTGACTGTTGGGTTAAGGTATTGGATCTCGAGTGGCAGGATTAAGTGGGTGGTCAGTGTGGGACGCAGAGGATTTTATGGGATGGGTAGCCTTGTTATTTGGACTCTTGGGAATCTGGTGGTTAGACCAGATGTGAGACGGGTAGTCTTAACGATGGTTTGGGAACCTTTATATCTCAGTCTAACAAGGGGTTGTCGTTATCAGAAAGTCTTGGGTGAAATGCAAGTGTAGATCCGTGGATCTCGGGTTATGAGTTGAATATCAGGTTGGTTTCTGAGTAAGATCTCGAGTCAGGTATTGCGAGTGTTTTATGAAAAAATTTCGTTTTTGTGGGTTGAGGACCGAGATATCTATATGCAGTGGGCATCGATGGAAGAGTTCAATGGTAATGAATGGATTCAATTTGGATGGTAGATCAGCCTTTGTGATTGGTTCTATTTGTGAAGGGCATCAAGATAAGTCAAGACAATATTATTAATTAGGAACTTGTGTGTGCGGATTAGCATGTTATTCGGAGGAGATGTTGGGCCACTTGCAGTTGGGATTGGATAATATCATAGTACATGATTTGATCCTGTTGCGTAACTCTCGTCTGAGTCTAACCGTTGCAGGGATGAGTCTCCTACTCGAAGGATTATCTGAGCCTTTGTTAAGTATAAGTGTTCTACAAGGATAATTGGTCTGTGATTATGTTTTCTAATGGGAATCTCAAGTTTTAGAAGTGGATTAGTCATTTGGGAAATTAAGTGGGATGGATTCAGCAATGGTTAAGCATGGGCGGTCTATCAGGGAGTCAGACCATCTCAAGACTTCAGATTTCAGGTGGAGTAGTTGTGGTTAATTCTCAAGGGATTATTTTCAGGTGGTGAAAGGATTCATTTATCTACAGGTTGGGGAGCCCTGTGAGGGTTGGTTTCGGTTGCCTTGGGAATGCGATGGTATGCTCGAGGTTGTTGTCGTGCTGCTCAGGTTGTTTGGCTTGCTGGGGTTGGTAAGGAATGATTTCGAGGACAAAATCTAATTTAAGTGGGAGAGAGTTGCAACACCATATTGCAGATCGTTTCTATTTCAGGGTGGTGATCAAGGATTTGGTATCAGCAGAATTAGGATCCTTGAAGAAGTTAGTTTTGAGCTCATTTGGAGGTGAATGATGTATATTGGATAATCTGGGTATTTGGTTTGTGTTTTGGAGTAAAAGGGTATTTCATTAATTTATCAGCTCGGGCTTCTATGGAAAATGGATGTTTGTTCGGGATATGGTAAGGTGGGTATGATTTGATTAAAGGATAGAGCTTCTTGTTAATTTTTCATGGATATATGGATCTTCGGAATCGGATGAATATCGAAGAAGTTATGGCCTTCGGTATGTGTAGGGTTTGAAGGGAAACCCTAGTACATTGGGCGTACCTAGGGAGTGCGCGAGGCATACTGTTGCGGAGAAGGGTACAGTAGGTGTAGTATGGATTATGCTGAGCGTAGTTTGAGGGCTGATCGGGAATGCGAAGCCTCGTACGCTGATCGTATGAGGAAGTACGCAGGGAATACTAGGGGAGTTATGAAACCCTAGTTTTTGGCATTGGACCCCATATAAACACATTAAGTCCTTAGGGTTGGCCTCTTTACCAGCCTCTCAGTCCCTAAAACCCTAGAAATCATCCTTTAGCCTTCATGATGGTATTTTGAGCTCATGGTGTCCATTTTTGGTGTGTTTGGTCCATTTCTATGAAGATGGAGTTTGGTGCAAGGATGGGGATCAAGGAAGAGCCCACGGATCTGGATTATGGGCTTCATTTCCAACTTGTTTGAGGTAAAAAACTATGAACTTGATGATTGATGTCTTAGATCTAGAAATATGAGATTTGGGTCATTTTGGTCCCAAGGATGAGATGGAGTGGCTTGATACCACTCCAGGAGCTTTGAGTTGCCTTTCTTGGTGTTTCTGAGGTTCTAGATGCATAAAGTTGCCTCCTTTAGGGTTCGGAATTCCCCATGTATGCGTTGGTGTCCATTTGGTGAATGTTGATAGGGTGTTGTTTGATATTAATAGTTCGAGGATCGGTCAGCCAGCAGCCAAAGATTTATCTAGGGGATTCGGCAGTGCAACATGAGTTTCCTCTCTATGTTTAGCGGGTCGAAGGCACCAATGCCGACCCATGGTTTTCAATGTAGTGTGCTAGATGTCTGCCTGACTGTTGCATGAATATGTGTTTGTATGCTTAATGGGTGGGGCTCGATGATTATTCTATATGCTAGTATCAGGTTATGCATATAAGATTTGTATGTGGGCAACGCTTGATGATTGTGCAGTATGCTACTATCTTTGTGATTTTCTCATATGTTTGAATTTATATGATTATATGGTTATATGCTTAATGAGCGGGGCCTGTTATGCGAGTGTGGGCAGGGCCCGTTATGCAAGTGTGGGTGGGGCCCGTTATGTGCTATGTGTATATCCGTATGATGTATCTTAGGGAACTCACTAAGCTTTGTGCTTATGGTTTTCAGTTTATGTTTCAGGTACTTTTGGTTTCACAAAGGAAGAGGTTGGGTTAACTGCATGACACTCACACTTTATGTTCCGCAATTGACTTTGTTATGGGATTTATACTCTGATTGTAATGTATCGGTTTTGAAACAAGTAATTGATGATACCTTTTCTACAATTAAAATGAAATTTTATGTTAGTATTTTTGGGATGTTACAGCATTGGTCTTAAGGATGATATTAGTTTTAGTAGTTATATAGACATTAAGAAACTTGTAACAAAGTAAATGTAATTGACTTTTGATGATTAAATAATAGAGAATTATTTATGAGTATTGTTTATTGTCATTTGTCAATTTTTTATTATTATGTCTCATTTTCCAAGTTTTACTTCTAGAATAATCGAATTATTCGAATATCCACGGTCGATCATACTTTTAGAAGTAATTAGTGAATCAAGACTATCATGAATTTGGTTGTAGATTGTCTAAGTGTTTAGACATAACAATGGTTTGTTGCAACATTTGAGAGTACTTGAAAATAGGGATTTTAAGTAGTGGATTAACCCATGCTCAGAGAATTACTTCATGGAGAGACGGTAATATCTTATAATATTTAAATGGCGATATATGAGTTGTTATTTACAAATTGGTTGTGCATTGATAATGCGTAAATGCATCAGTAACTTGATGTTATAAAATGTATTGGTGTGCGTGATTTGATGAGTAAATAGTAAGAGCATATAAGTCAAAGTTTATTTGTTCATTTTGCCATAACGGTAAAAGCGATATCTTGGGCCCCTCAATGATTTGGTGTTGACTTATAGTGTCGGCCCAGCCAGGACTAAGTTGATGTGTTCGATTAGTAGTTATTTGTTGTTACAACTCGGAAATCGGGAAACAAACTGTTGGACAATGAGAATGATTCTATTCCACGTCGTTTTTCCACATGATGTCTTGAAGAACGGAGGATTATATGATCACTTATCATAGGATAAATAACTGAGTAGGTCAAAGTTTGCCAGCGGCTTTAAGAGTTAGAATTTGCTAATCAATTTTGAAGTTATACTGGCAACTATATTTATTAGACTTATCCAAGTGGGAGACCGTTGGATTAGGTGTCTAAGCCGATAACTATAATTGGTATATACTTGAATTGATAGTAGCACATGCCTTTTGGGTTGCCCTCATACTAGCAACTGGACGTGATTACTTTCGGAGAGAGAGGTTGAATTTATTATTTGATTGATAAATTGAAATAAA
Organism: Lactuca sativa; assembly: GCF_002870075.4. NCBI lineage: Eukaryota > Viridiplantae > Streptophyta > Magnoliopsida > Asterales > Asteraceae > Lactuca > Lactuca sativa. The sequence goes on from NC_056631.2 coordinate 19,108,724, forward strand.
TGATTTATTAATGTATTATGAAAATAATATATTAATTAGAAATCATATTATTTAATTAATAGTTAATCAGAAATTAATTGGAATTAATTTTGGGATTAATTGTATTAATTGAAAGTGCAAGGGTTGTTTAGCAAACTATTGATAGTTGTGGAATTGGGCTCTTGGACCTCCCTAAAAGGGTTAGACGAATACTTATACGAAGGCCCTAGAATTTTCTTCCAAGGCCTATTGGATGCGGGTTCATGGGCTATTTAGGGCTTAAGTTAGGGAATTAGGGTTTCCTGCTTAAAACCCTAGCTTTGGCTCTAGGCTACCACAACTAGATAAAGGGTTGTACCCCCTCCTGATTTCGACCACTCTAAACCCTAGAAGAATAGCCGAATTTCTTAGAGCTTTTCCTCCTCTCTCATCCTCTTGCTTGGTTTGGGTGTAAGCCATTTGAGGTGTTACACTTGTGGCACTTTCTCTCAAGCTTCAAGAAGTATTGAATTCATATTGTTATTACTACATAATAGTGAAAGGTAAGTTTACTATCTTTTATTATAAATTTCGTTAATAGTATATGCCTCTTAGGGTTTTTCCTTTTGATGTTCAATACTTGTATGTTTAATTAGAGAAAACATAGATCCAAGTAAAGTAGGGTTACATGCACACATAAGGATTGTTTGTTATGTTCAAAACCCATCAATATCAACATTCTAAGCTAAATTACAAAATCTATTGGGCCGGTATTGGTGCCTTCGACCCACAAGTTCAGTGAAGAAAACACACTTCATAGACTGAAAAGATAACATAAAAGATTGCTACTCCAAGTGTCAAATCTACGGGTCACCTATTGATATTTGCATATTTAGTCTTATATTAAGTATAGATTTTTATCATTTATTAGCTAATTAATTGAATATCATGGACAAAAGATACCTAAAAGTGTTTGAATAGTCCAAAAGCGAAGCTCGGAAGCAAAAGGAAGTAGGAGAAGCGGTTGGGAGCTTGGGAGTTGAGCAAAGAAGAAAAATGCTAAAAACATAAGGTACTCGGCGAGTAGGGTCGACTACTCGGCGAGTCGATACGAATGTTCGAGAAGCTAAGAACTCCTTGACTTTCCGTGTACGGGAATTAAGGAAAGGACTCGACGAGTCGGTCATGGACTCGGCGAGTCGGGGCGAATCTATAAAAACGACTTTTTAGATCGACACAAATTATTCTGGAACCCATGGGGAGAAGCAAGCTGTGAATTACAGTCAGAAGAAACCTGGAGAACGAAGATAAAACCCTAAATCCAATTCCGAAGGAGATTAGAGGCAATTTTCATTATTCTTAATTCAATCTATTGTTTTCCATCATGTTTAGACAGTTAGATTTCGTTTTTATGTTGTCAATTGCCCCAATCATGAGCTAAAACCTTTTAACTTCTGTTTGGGGAGACAATATTGAGACTATGGTTTGATTTATGATAAGATTGATTTAATATTGGTGATTTTGTTGATTTTGTTGATTTTAGCTTGTTAAAGAACCTTATGTGTGAATGATAACTATTTTTCTGTTAATAGGAAGATAATTAAGCTGCATGAACATCTCTTAATTGTTACTTCATATAATTTATGTGACCACTTTATTATATGACTAGGATTAGCGAATTTGAAACTAGAATTAATAAGGAAATAGGTAAATTCACGTGTGAGCTTGTGTGATGACCATCAACAAGAGGTTAACTAAAAGACCAATTTACTTGACCATTACAAGTCTTAATTAACCCGAATAAATAATCTAGTGAATTGAATTAAATTAGACAACTGGCCACTCTTTGAGTTAGTTTGTTCTCTAAGGATTAGTGCAGCGAACGTGAATCTAATCACTTGAATCGGTAGCCAATAGAAAAATCAATCTATTGCACTATTGCCATAATATCAACCATAGGATCAATTGAGTTGAACTAAACAGAAGTTCCCTTCATTATTGAATTTAGTTGAATCTTTGCTTATCTAGTTTTTAGTTAATTAGTCTAAGTATTAGTTAGTAAGTTTCTAGTCTTGGAAAACTAGAGAAAACCCCCTTTATTACTTAATTTTTAGGTAATATTAGCTTTTAGTTTTAATTTTCCATTCCCTGTGTTCGATGCCCTACTTATTTAACTTTACCACAATTGATAGGTCCACTGCCTTTGTATGTTTATTTTATAATTAAAAGTAGGATTAAAACTAGTTGGGTTTTACACACATCAAGTTTTTGGCGTCGTTGTCGGGGAACGGTTTAAAAATTAGATCTAATTCCTAATTTTATCGATCCTTTGTGTGAATTTTTCTTGCGCAAAGTTAAATTTTTAGTAATTCAGTAAGTAGGTTAGGTTTTAGTATTTTTTGGTTTTTAATCGTTTTAATAAATTATGTCTAAATTTTTCTTTTTCATACAGCCAACTCGCCGAGTGCACTCAAAGCTACTCGGCGAGTTCACTACTGTTTGACAGTTTAGTTTTTATTTTATTTTTGTTCTTTTTACGCGTTTTTGCTTGTTTTGTTTGCAGTTGTTTCATGACCAGAGTATCTAACACTCCATTGGTTCCTCCATTTGAAGATCTGGAGTCTGCCTTAAAGAAGAACAAAGGAAAAATCGTTTGCGAAACCACTTCTTCAAAAAGCTCGCCTTTGAAGAATCTAAAAGCCGTTTTCAACAAGAAGAAAAGCAGCAAATCAGGAGCTTCTAGCGCCTCTATAGCAATAGAAGACCCGATTAAAGAGGACACTGAATACGAAACCGAAGAGGAGGAAGAACCTACATTCGGGCACAACTCCGATTTTAGCGACGAATTAACCATTATCATGGCTAACATCGATGAAGTCCCCATGGGGGAATGGAAGAAGAAGATGCGTGACGATACCGGCCCGGGACTTGTGCAACCCGCAATTCCCGCTACTGCTACTTTCGAACTAAAGGGTCACATACTTGCTCAACTAAAGGAGATTCCCTTCTACGGAAAGCATCACGAAGATGCCTATAAACACTTGGATGAAGTCAATGATGTAGCTGATTACTTTAGTGTTCCAAATGTGCCTCACGAGACCCAGCTACTTCGCATGCTTCCAGTTACATTCAAGGGTGCTGCAAAAGATTGGCTCAAGTCACTCCCTCCCGAATCCATCACCACATGAGCTAAGATGAAGGAAGAATTCATTGACCATTTTTGCCCACCTTCTAAAATAGCCAAGTTGAAGAAGGCTATTGCTAACTTTGAACAACAACCCGGAGAGTCCCTTTATGAGGCGTGGGAGAGGTACAAAAGTCTACTAAAAAATTGCCCACACCATGATCTTAATAGCCAACAAGAAGTCTCCATCTTCTATGATGGGGTTAACGTTACAACAAGGCAATTACTTGACTCGCAAGGCCCGCTCACAAAGAAGGCACCCCCGGTGATCAAAGAATTAATTGAAGAGTTCTCTAAACATTCTAGAGAATACCATAACCCGCGAAATGAAGTAAGTAAGGGGGCAGTGAACACGGTTAACGATGGCATGGCGACAATGATGGCTAAACTAGACAGTTTAGATGGGAGAATGACAAAGATGGATCAAACAATCCATGTTATTAGGGTAGGATGTGAAAATTGTAGGGGACCTCACCTAACTACAGATTGTGACTTGGATGAAAATGGAAACAAGAAGGCGCAAGTATTCTATTCTAGTGGCGACAGATAGGATGAAAATTAGCGGAAACCCAAGAAGGAATGGCTCCTGTACGAAGAATACAAAAAGGCAAAGGAAGAGAAATACAAGCAAAAAGAGAGGGGTTTCTATCAAAAGGAAGAACCGGCTGCGGAAAGGAAGGCTGATTTGGAAGAGATGTTTACTAGATTTATAGTTGCGTCCGAGAAGAGACACAATGACCATGATGCTGCCATACAAGAGACCAGAACAATACTTAGGAATCAGCAAGAATTTATTCTCGACATTGAGAAACAGCTAGGGTACCTTGCACAACAAGTGAACGAGAGAAGACCAGGTGAACTTCCAAGTAAACCCGAGAATAATCCACGAATGGAGAACGTGAAGGCTATAACAACTAGTTTTGCGGAAATTATCACTCCTCTGACCCCTGCACAAAAGGTCTCAACTAAGGTGCATGCAGAAAAGATAGAAGATTCAAGTTCAGCTAAACCCGACACGACTCGTTGAGTCCTTCTAATGGACTCGACGAGTCCAAAGTTTGATGACAAAACTGTTGTTTCCTTAAAGCCTTATAGGCCACCTTTGCCATTTCCAATTCGAGCCATACCTGACGAAAAGACTAAAGCGTACAGAACTTTCATGGAACATGTTAAAGCCCTTCAAGTCAACATCCCATTTGCTGAAATGATGCTTTAAACACCTAAATATTTAAACTTGCTTAAGGGTCTCTTTGCTGCTAGAAAAGATATGGTTGAAGTCGTGGAGTTAGTATTAGATGAGCTACCAAAAAAGAAGGGAGATCCGGGAAGCATCTCGATTCCTTGTCAATTTGGAAATATACTTGCTACTCAAGCATTGACCGATTCGGGTGCAAGTATTAATCTAACGCCATACTCTTTCTTCGAGAAGTTGAATTTACCGAAGCCAAGGCCGATTAATATGAAGATCCATCTAGTACATAAGACAATCATTCGTCCAAGAGGTGTTTGTGAAGATCTTCTCATAAAGGTCGAAAAATTTGTATTCCCCGTGGATTTTGTAGTGCTTGACATGGAAGAAGACCCCAAAATTCCAATTATTTTGGGGAGACCATTTTTGAATACCGCATGTGCATTGATAGACGTATGCGAGTCCACGCTAACATTGAGGGTAGGAGATGAATCAGCAGTGTTTAAGGCTATGCAAGAGATTAAGCAAGAAGAAATAAGAAAAAAAGAAGTTTCCTCTATTGATTTGGATGATGAATTGCTTCAAAAAGAACTTGCACTCTTACAAGAAAAAGATCCAAATAAATTTCTACTATCTTCTGGGGAAAATTTTGATGCTGAAAAAGACTTAGAAGAGATAGAGAAGTTGTTGGAGGGAACTGATCCAGAAGAATCAATGGAATATGTGGAATACGCATTGACTCGCCGAGTCGCGTCGACAGACTTGACGAGTCCAGTCAAAAAGTTCAGAAGTGTGGGCAACCTTGACCTGCTATTTACAAGTTCTTTCCCTGTTCTTGACATGAAGATTTTTCCAGATCCTTTGGAAGGTCCAACAGCAAAAGGTGAAAGTGTTAAAAATTATTGTAACTTCCAAAATGTTCAGGTAGCTTGCCTTGATACGATGATACAAAGAGATGAAGAAAGGCGACTTGATAAGGAGGCAAGCTTGGGAGAAAAGGAGAATGCAAAGGCTGGGAGTGATGATGTTAATAACTCATCCATTGAGTCACATGCAACCAACCGCGAGCCCGAGTTTTTTTCTAATTATGAAGTAATTACGTTTGAAGAAGGAGAAGTACCAAAGATGGGGCCAAAGAATGGAGTGAAGAAAAAAAAAGGCTGGGAAACGGATCAAGCATGCAATTGAGAAAGATGCTACAAGGAAAAAGAAATAAGAATTGTGACGGGCTTATAAGAGGAAGATACATGCTTACAAGACAAAGTATAAACCGCAAAAGATTAAGCGTGAATTCCTAATGCAGGAAGACGAAGAAACGTAGAATGGGAAGGGATTCCAGCTAAAGACTCCTCAAAAAGAAGCGCTTGGCGGGAGGCAACCCGTTATGAGAGTTTGCTTTCTTTTATCTTTTTCGTTTTAGTTTTTTTTATTTTCTTAGGACTTTTCTATTTTCATCTTCTAAATCATCACAAATAATTGCTTGAGGGTACGCATGGTCTGAGTGTGGGGTGGATTGTACATTTTTATAGATGACAAAATGATGTAATTTTTGAAATGTTTGCAAGTGACTCGGCGAGTTGGTACCCTGACTCAACGAGTCTATTCAGAATCCAGATAAGTTTCATTCCGCGACTTGACTCGCCGAGTCTGACCCTGACTCGACGAATCGACTTTATTTACTAAAAAAAATAATAATAATTAGCACTTCCAAGTACCGACATAGATGAAATTGAACAAATATCATCTCATCCATGGAATCACATTGCTAAATTGTCTTGCATAGAGTTGGAGTCCTCATAAATACTGAATTTATTTCATTTAGTCGATATATTACTTATTTCTTTCTTATTTAAATCATTATACACAAACCCCCCTTTTTGTGACTATTATTGTACCTTGCGCAAAAAACGTATAAGCATTTGTTTCGCGTCTCTGTGGATCTACCCTACTTACCTTGTATTACATTTTTAGCGCAAAGTATTAGTGTTTTTGGAGTATATTGTACCCCTATATTTGTTGGGTTTGACACGCCTAACATTACGCATGGTGTATGCACCCATCTAGAAACGGGACTCCAACTATGTATGCGGAGCGTACTCGAAAGTACGCCCAGCGACCATATAGTAATCTTCCTATTAAGTGCTTATTTTCTTAAGTCCTTTCATCCAAAGCCCATATCTAGACCGAAATAACATTCTAAATCATAAAGTTTTCAACTTTATGATCTTTCATGGCTATTAAGAGCCCAACACCAAAACCTTAACCTATCATAAGGTTCTAAGCCACCAAAATGCATACATGGAGGGATGTGAACGATCAAGATCCCTTTTATAGCTCTAGACACTCTAGAACGTCCAAAAGGACAACTCATTTGGTCCAGGGTAGCTCATACCTAAATAGACCAAGATTATGGGGCTAATAAGCACAAAACTCCACATCCAACAAGATCTAATGAAAAAACCAACAAGTTTAGAGATTTATACCTTCTGGAGGTTGCTCAAGGAGTGTAAAACTCAGATCTACCAAGCTTAGAGTTCCTTCCTTGCTTTCCAATAGCTTCCTTCCTTTAAAAGTGGACCCCAAACACTAAACATGATCTCAAAATACGACCAATGGAGATTAGGGTTTGTAAGGGACGAAGTGGGCAATGGAGGTTGATGAGGGGAAAAGGTCTTAGGAGTTAATGATGCTTAAATGGGGCTCAAACCCTAAAAATAAGGCTTTAAACATTAACCACGTATGCCCAACATACTCATACAACTTTACATTTTTCATTAAAGTGCCAAGGGATGCTAAGGGTCAAAATATAAATCACCTGAATAATGAATATTACATTTTCTTTACTTTCCAATTCTTTTCATTACTTTTCATTTCTTTTCGTTACTTTCTATTTCTTGTCCTTACTTTCCATGCTTTACACATTTCATACATTAGTATCAAAATAATCATTTCCAAAATTATATCATCTATATTTCAAAACATTTCAAACGTGTTATCAAAATATTCATTCTTCCAAAACATTCTTTATTTTTCATAAACATTATTCCCTTCAAATCATTTTGTCAAAACATTCTTTCCAAAAACATTTAACACTTTCTTTTCAAAACATTTCATATATCAAAGCATTCATATTTCATTATAATAAAATCATTTTTCCATGCATCCCAAAGTGGGAAAATGCCAACACATACTTATCTCAATCACAAGTAGGTTAGCTAGTCCTTTTCTAGTTCATTTTCTTAGAGCAACACTCTCAAACATCACCTATATAACATGGACATAAGTTATTAAAATGACCAAAATAACCCTCATAGGTTCCATTACTAAATTTCATTGTTTCATCTCATTCCTTATGCAAAAATATGAATGTAGTCGAAAATCGTGCGCAAATCTGAGTCAATATGCAAAAGTTATGAAAATCACATGGCATTTCTCACAAGGAAGCACGACCCGTTTAACGAGGTCTGCACACATAAAATGCGATTTTTCATAAAATGGTACTCTACTTTACATAACTCTTGAAGCCTCATTCCAATTCACTTTGTGCCATTTATTTAGGTTCTCACACATGTTTAGGGGGTGTTTATCATCTTAAAATACTCCACTTAACCCATTAAGTTTTCATTGAAACCTTTAATATACTGATGATCTTTAAGCTTTAAATGAAAGTTTAACTAGCCAAATTTCCAATTGTACATTCTATAATTCACATAGTTTGTTCCTAACTCATTCAATTCTCATATGAAGGTTGTCAGGTACATAAAATCACATCCAATTCCATTACAAGTGTCTAATTTAACTATGGAATCCTCAATTCTAGAGGTGTGTATGGGGCGGTTTGGTTCGGTTATTAGTCAAAACCAAACCATAACCATTATGATTGGTTAATGCATTTAGCCATTGGTTATGGTTAATGGTTTTATTCGGTTAATGGTTTTGGTTAATGGTTAATATTGGTTAACCATAATGTTCAAAATAATATAAATGGCGAAAGTAATTGGCATAAAAAATGAAAAGAGAACAAAAAAGTCATCGGCGCCAATGTTTGTAACATAGCTCATAGTAATAGAATAAAATGTATACATTTGATACTCAGAGTGAGATAACACACAGTAAGATTCAAAATCAAAAAAATTCCATAAAAATATTAAAAGAAAATTGACCTTAATAATTTCATATACTGATAATTGATATTAACATTAACATAAAGCCAAACATTCATACATGTCGAATGCGATTAAATCAACAGCTATAAAATAAATAACCAAACATTCATATTATGTGTTATCTGGATAAAAAAAACCAAAAAATTCAAGAAAAAAAAAATACATTCTCAATATATCACAAAGTCAAAAAGAACCAAAAACTTAAGTTACATAGAAGTCTTGATTATAAAGTCAAAAAATCCTTCGAATAGGACTATAAAGTCAAAACAATCTTTGATTAGGATAAACGGTGTGAGAAGCCTCCAATTAGGATTATGAGTATGGAGATTAAACTAATTGTGAATAATATTTACAAATTGTAGAATTACCCGATTAGGAATTACAACATTAATCAATAATCTAACTTAATGCCTGATTGGAAGATTGTGTGTGTCTGCATGATCATCATTTGATGGTTTGATTGATCGTTCGTCTCCTTATAAGTGAGGATTAATGAATTTATATTTTGAAATTTTAACGGGTCTTAAATAAGTTTGACTATATTATTTTATATATAATCTATAACATTTATATAATATATAAAGTTAGCGGTTCGGTTAATAATGGTTCGGTTAACCTATAAAACCATAATCGAACAGTTAGTTATCGGTTAACAAAAATTAGAAACCGCACCAATAGTTTTTAAAAGGTTCGGTTATTATGGTTCGGTTTTATCGGTTAATTTGGTTTTGGTCCGGTTTTTCGGTTATTATGCTCACCCCTACTCAATTCCATTTCATCTTTCCCAAATTGCCATTTGGGCCAAAACAATCACCAGTACTAGAACTTCACTAACATCCCTTCATGGTTATGTTCCAATTTCATCTCTAGAGTGTTAATTCATGTTCATGAATGTCATTCACTTCTTAGATTTCAATCACCAAGTAGTTATGCATAAATTTCTAAAAATGCCCTTATGGATAAATATTTCTTACATTTAACTAAGCATCATTCAAGTCCTCATGTTTTCGCATTCAAATCATATTATTAGTATCAACTCATATTTATGAGTATCATATACTCATCGAATGCTCACGCACCATTACTTTTATTCTTTTCATCACAATTTCTCCTAAAACTATGTAAAACCCATGTTTATGCTTGATTCTACCATCATGCATGGAATTGAGAATTCCAATTGGATTTATCGTTATAAAACATCATCTAGGTCATTTAATCCTTTCCAATTTAACATATAAATAAGAAATCCCCAATTTAGATTTCTAGGGTTCATGAGGGTTTTCACCAAATTCCTCAAATCCATCAATGGAATGATTGGATTGAGATTGAGATCATCAAAACAACTTAAGGGAGGTTAGAAACCCAAACCCTAACCATTAGTGGAGCTAATTTTGACATTGGGGTTTTACCCACTTCACCAAAAATGACTTCTAGGCTAAATGGGAAGACTATTTTTTACTTTGCAAGCCTTGATTCCTTATTTCCTTTGTTTGATTACTTAACTAGTTTATTGATGGGTTTTGGTCATAAGAACATCCTATGTGCTCATACGAACCCTAATGCTTGGATCTAGGTTTCTCTATTGTACATGCAAGTTATCCAAGACTATAAACCCTAGATCTAGCATATGATAATCAATATAACATATAAATAAAGGTTTAGATCATACCTTGATTGTTATATAGCAATAACAATCCCAAATCCTCCTTGTAATGACTTTAGAAAGCTTAGAGTCACAAATGTCACTCCTCTAATGGTTCACAAACACCAAGAGCAAGAGGATGAAGAAGAGAAGAGAATGAGGCTGCCCAAAACGTGTGGAAACCCTAGAAGGAAGCTTGTCCACATTTTTGGGGCATAAGGGCTCTATATATAGTGAGGCTATTAGGGTTATCTAACAAGGAAACCCTAATTTGGATGCTTAAGCCCTAAGCAACCCATGGACTCCTTTCCTTAAAGGCCTTGGACGATTTCTAATGGGTTTCCCCATAGAATTCGTCCAACCTTATAATATAAGGCAATCCATTGCCCAATTGCAATTATCTTATAATTACATCTCCAGTCCCTTAAGTTTAATTAATCTCTTTTAGTCACAAACTTAGTTCTTATTAATTCTTGACTAATATTAATTAAACAATATGATTTCTCCTTTAATATATTATTCTCATAATATATTAATAAATCATATTTAATCCTTTCTCTCCATAATTCATCCTATCAAGTTTCTTTGGTGAAGGCAACCCAAAAGGACCATGCACCATCGGTTCAAGTACATACCAAAATAGTTATGGACTTAGACACTAATCCAACAGTCTCCCACTTGGATAAGTCTAATAACTTTTCTGCGTATGACTTCAGATCCTGATCTGCAATCGTAGCTTTCCAAAGCGGCTGCCAACTCTGATCCTATCAGATACGCATGTCCTTTAGATAAGGGATCATATATTCCTCCATTCTAGATATCGTATGAGACATGATTTTTAATCATTCTCTCTGTACTATTTCTCGACTTCCGATTTATGACGACTGACTATTTAAACATATCAAATTAGCCCTAGCCCGGCCGAGCATTTACGTTTGTCATCACTAAATCATCGAGGGGCCCAAAGATATCGCTTTTATCCTACTTTGGATAAAAGGAACGGATAAACTTTGATTCAATGTTCGCTTGCACTTACTCACCGGATCACACACAGCAATATGTTTTATGACACCAAGTTACTGGTGCGTTTACATATTATCAATGTGTAACTGATTTGCAAGATACAACTCACACATCTTGGTTTCAAGAATATAAGATGTTATCGTCTCACCAATCACTTGTAATACAATTCATGAAGTGATCCAAGTGAGCGTGGGTTTAATCCAATGCTCAAATCATATTCATAAGCACTCATGAACGTTGCAGCAAACATTTGCTTATGTCAAATACTCTTTAGATAATCCATACACCAATTCACGAAAGTCTTTATTCATACCTACTTCCAACATATGAACGACTGTGGCCCGTTCGAATAATTTGACTGTTCTCAACCAATTAAATTATTCAGGAAGTCAAAACATGCAAAGTGAAACACAAGGATAATACTAATCCCATATGGCCTCAAACCTTTGAGTATAAATAAAACACCTTTTATTTATCACCATATCGATTACTCATTATTTGTTGTTTCGGGTAATCAACTTCTTACTTGAATTATTACTACACTTTTCCCATGCTCCTAGCATGCACACAATGTTTACCTATGGTACTTACTTTGTGAAATAGATCAAATGAACACATTTCCAATCATACTCATTTCACAACTCCCAATCCTTTTTCATAAATGAAAGATTATCAAATTCTTGCCATTTATGGAATATGCTAGATTCTAACATTTTATGAAACGATCCTTTTGTAATATCACTGCACTAAAGTCACAATGACTATTGCCAATGAAATTACAAAGTCCTCTATCAGATATTGTTACAAGACAATTCCATAGATGTGATGTCTCTCACTCAAAGTACATTCCTTTGAACATCCTTTTGCATAAAGGTTTCTAATCTAGACATTGATTCTCAATATCCAACTCCCAATATGAAAACTTTCCATACTTACCATATGACAACTCATTCTCAATAGAATCTTATCTATTCATAATAATGTCGATATGGTCCATCCAATACTATACTTTCAACTACTCAGAAGCGACCAATCCTCGGCGAACTTTGGATTGTCCATTGATAGTTGTTTAATTATCTTAGTCAAAACCGATTCTCGTCCTTTTTCCCTCTAAATGCGCTAGACATTTGGAAAATTTTAGAATGGTCAAATATTACAGCATTTGCAATCGATCCTATACCCGAAGCGTATGGGACACGATGCATAATGTCTTACATAAAGATTTGCTACTTTATGAATCTTATGTCGTAATATTTTATGTGCTACGTTATCAAAATTCGAACTATGAAGAGGAATGCCGTAATCATAATCGAAATTTGAGAACACACTATGTTTCCTTGACTAAATTATTAACATTCCACAACCTAAGCCTTTAGATTTGAAATGAAGCATAATATTCTCTCCTTTAATTATAGCAAAACAACTATTCAACCTTTACAACTTTGCAAAGTATGACTTTTGTTTTTCTATAATTAATATTGCTAACTTGCAATACTTTCCATAATAATCATGCAATCATAACATTTATGCTCCCACTATCATGATAATTATTATAAACATAACACCTATGCTCCCACTAGCTTTGACATGTATTCAAAAACCAGCTTAACTTCCAGAAAAACAATACTTATTGAATTTCTTAAGTTCATGTTTCTAATACCTAATGCTTTGATAATCCTTTATCTAAGCTTATACACCTTTCCCTTAGATAGCTCATATGTGTGTCTAAACAATTCAGACTAATTGCCAAATCTCACAATTCGAATCATGGAAAGGGATACCGTAACCATAATCGAATTCGAGAATCCAATTTTCACAGTCACTATGTTTTTAAAATCTCTCTTAGTGAAAGCATTTTCTCACAGTCATTTTCATGAAGGAGGGAATCTTATGACACTTAGATTTTAATGGTGTATGTGTTCCTATCCATGTGAATTTGTCAAAACCAAAGTTTACGACAAACTCAAACTCATATGGACCGAACTTTCTTAATCTTGACTTCTTGCCTTATGGTAACACAGCTGCCCACCATGTCTTCCAAGTAGTTAAGCATCTCACCTTTTCCTATCAATGTACTTTTCATTGATCAAGGTCCTTGTCTTTTATGCATTCAAATGAGAACTCATAGGGCTCACATGCATAATTAACTCAATTGGAACGGCACAGACACAATATAGTGTCAACACGATAGGTTGTAAACCTCAACTTGTGTGCTAGTGATGATCGATAAGGTTTATTTTGATTTGTTCTTGAAACCTTTCAAGACTATTAAAACTCCCACTGACTCCTTGACATATAAGATTCTCTTTGTCAATAAACATTTCTTGACAAACAAATATTCAAGAGTTTGTGTAGTTTTTATCAAAACACTTCATAAATTGGTCCTAGTTGGTCTTTGTCTTTTCCAAGACATCACAACTTTCCACATTTGATGAATGTTATAAACCTTTTTAATACTTATCACTCAATTTCACAATCTTAACTCTAAGACTTGTTTTGGAACGAAGTATGATTGACTTCTTGATTTAACCATTTCTTCAATTCTTGATTCCTCTTCTTAGACATGCAATTGTACTAAGACTCACTTATAGGATCAATTGAGATATGGTTCTTAATCATTAAGACTTATCATAAAGCATAAAAAGTACTCTCCCTTCTTCTTAGAATGGAGAAACTTTTATCTTTCTGTCTACTTGATTCTTCTTATTCGTTCTGCTATTGATTTAAACTTTTTCAATCAATTCATAATTACACTTAATCTTATAAGTATAATCATATTTACTAAACCTTTAGTAAATCATGACGAATATCTTTGTTACTCTTGTGGTGGACTTGATTAACACACAACTTTGTGTACTCGATCTCCAAGTCCTTCACTTGACACTTTGTCAATGAATTAGTCTAATTTCCAAATATGAAATTTCTCATTCATCGTGCAACCAAGTTGCATGATTCCAAGCTTCTGTCCAATTGAAACATGGGCGATGAGAAACTCTCCCTATTTGGTAAATTCTCGACATTTCCACAAACAACATAATTAAGAATCAAATCCATTATTGCTAATATTAGACACATTCACACATCAATTTTTCATATACTCCATTTCAAGGATAAATAAATAATATAAAATCAAAATTTATTTTATTGCGGAAAAATTTGTCCTTACAATGCAATTCATTGAATAACTATGCTAATACATCTTTCTTAGCAATCTAATTCTAACTCTAAGTAGTAGCTCAAGAATCTAATCTTCAAGTAATGCGATCGAAATCCATTTCTTCACGGTTAGAATCTGCTCACTTCTTCCCTTAAGCTTCCTCTCTTTTCTTCGATCCTACAAAACATCAATTGTAATCTTATCACATTATGTATTAAGAATCTAAAATAGAAGCTTAAAAGAGTTAGTCAATGGATTTTACCTAAAGCAGAGCCATACGTTTTGACTCTCCCATCTCTTAGATCTCTTAAGTAAATAGGGCAGCTTCATCTCCAATGCCCCTTCTCTTGGCAATAAAAACAAATTGACTCTTTTGGAATAGGACATGGAACTACTTCAGACATTGTCTTTCTCTTATGATCAAACTTTTCGATCATAGCATGTCTTTCGTTGCCATTGTCTATATCCATAGAGGTCTTAAAGGCATATTCACCAATTAACTTTGCTTTTCTATTGCGCCAAACCATTGCTAATTCATCAGCAATAAGCATATAGGTGAGATCTATAAGGGTCATGTTGCAGTTCATCATATAGTACTCTCTTACGAGCTCACTATATGAGTTAGGAAGTAACTGAAGAACCCAATCAACAACCATCTCCTCACAGACAACAGATCCCAACATTCTTAACCTATCAATGTGTGACTTCATCCCTAGGACGTGTGCACACACCGACTTTCCTTCTTTATGTTTACTTGCCAAAAGGGCTTGAGTGAGCTTGAACTTTTCAAGCCTTTGAACTTGTGGGTTTGGGAGAATAATTGGAGGAGGTGTAGGAAGTGAAGCATGATCTCTTGTTACTTGATCGAATCGTGGAATATCATCTTCATGCGGAATGCTTGTTCCACGGGATTTGGGAAGACCATAGTTGTCGTACTTTGACATCTACAAAACGGGAGAAAACGAATTCAAGTTAGTTGATTGATTGAGTCCTTAATAAATCACCCAAATGAGCTATTAAGGCTAGGACCCAACACAATACGCTACAACCTAGAAAAGGGATGTCGTAATCTAGTTGCAGAATATTTGAAGGTAAGTGAATGACGATTCACTAATTTCCACCATGAAAAACGAAAAAGAAATTTAAGTTTTAAATCTATGAAAATTCCTAGATCCTTTGAGATTCATTGAACATTTCAATGGCATGTTTAAATCTCGATATGCCCCTCTTGTTTGTGACTGGGATGCCGAGGATCACAAAGCGGGTGTGAATAACCATGCAAACTTACATGGTGCCCCCACATGTTACAGTCACCTATTCGATGTGCCGGTTAATCACACACACTCCACCGAACTATGACAAACATTGAGTCACCCTTTGCTACCTTTGCTTAGAACCATTTAGTGTGCCGGTAAACCACACACGCTCCACTAACGTCTTCGCAAGGGCACAAAGTGTAATTTCATGGAATTGCATCAATTCACTTTTGCCTAGGTAACTAAGATTGGGAATTTGTAAAACATTTAGTTACTTTTGTACTTCATTATACTTATAATGGAAGGTTTTGTCCTATCCTACCCGTTCGGCTAACGACCCTCCACTAGTCAAGAGTGTGGTGGGTAAGAATGGATACCCATTCATCCGCCATTTTATAGGCAATTTCTGTAGCACCTGGTTCCTGGTACGTAAATCTTATTTGAGTATTTCCCTTCTTTTAGCCTTGGACTCGGCGAGTCATAGGTCCGACTCGCCGAGTGGATGCGGAACCCGGGACATGTTTAAGTTGGCGACTCGGCGAGTCCATATCCTGGACTCGGCGAGTCACAGCTGTTGGATGAAACCCTAAGTTTCAGGGGTTTGCACCCTATTTAACCAACTTATCCGCCCCAACCTTGCCCCCATTCACCCTCAGAGCCCTGTATCTCTCTCTAGCCTTGCTTCCTTGTGAGTTTGAAGTGTTTTTGTGGTATTCTTGAAGTTTTTGAGGGAGAAGAAGAAGGAATCAAGAAGAGGAGAAGGATGCCAAGCATCTCTGCATCATTCCAACGTTTCCCCTAAGGTATAGCTTGTTTCCCCTCTGTTTTTAAGCTTATTGTCCCTTATAGCTCCATTAAAGCCCTTTTTGATCCATTTCCAAGATTGTGTATGCTTGAGGGTTTGTAATAAGTCAATTGGTCTCTAGATCTAGGCAAGATTGAGCTCCAGGAGCTCAGATCTGTTAGCTTTATGGTCCCATGTTGCTTGTCCACCCTAGATCTACCCTTTTGAGGCATTTTGAGCCCTAAAATCCATATTGGTGAATATCTACACGTAAAGTTGGAAACTTTACGTGTGATCGTGTCCTAGAAGTCCAGATCTGTGTATGGCATGGACTGGAATCGAGCAAATCTGTGTATTTAGTGGGTGCATGGCAACGACTCGGCGAGTCGTTCATGTGACTCGGCGAGTCTGTTCGCGAGTCTCCGAGTTTGACCCCTTTTCGTAGTGTCGAGTGAGCAGTGAGTCACGGGGTGTGACTCAGTGAGTCGGAAGCTGAACTCATCTATGGAGGTACTCGGCGAGTCATTGCCCTGACTCGGCGAGTCATTGCCCTGACTCGGCGAGTTCAAGGCAATCTCCTTAGATCAAGAACAGACTCGGCGAGTTGTTCATACAACTCGGCGAGTCACAGCATAAGTGTTCTTCGGATGAAGATGGACTCGGCGAGTTGTTCATACAACTCGGCGAGTCTTAGCATAAGCGTTCGTCGGATGAAGATGAACTCGACGAGTTGTTCATACAACTCGGCGAGTAGGATGAAGGACTTGAATATCAGTTGAGAAGGTGAATTCGTCGAGTCGTCGTCTAACTCGACGAGTAGGAACGGGATTCAGGACAATCGTTTGGGTAGGGACTCGGCGAGTTGGAAAGCCAACTCGGCGAGTCGGGTCAACTGAAAGTTGACTCTGACTTTGTTTGATGACATAATCAGGGGTAAAATGGTCATTTTACCCAAAGGACAGTTAGCAGTGTTTGATTGAGTATGTTGTGGGAATTGCAGCCGGAGGATTTCCGGAGCAGCAGCAGTAGACAGTCGATTCCCGATCAGATCAGCAGCTACTTCGAGGTGAGTTACCTTCCTGTAGTGGTGGGTCTACGGCCACAATGTCGGCCCACCAGTAGGAGTCGTATGTTAGATGATTGTCTTTGTGATATCATCTAGGTTGCTACAATCTGATATGTTATATGCTAGCATGATATGTTATATGTGATAATAGTAGAGTTCGGTTGTTAGGACCGGGGGGTAGTCAGACACCCCAGAAATGTCTGACAGTACGTGATGATATGTTTGCATGCTGGCCTGTTATGTTATATGCGATAGTGGTAGTAGTAGGGGACTAGTCCCCGAGGATCGGTTGTTAGGACCGACGGGTAGTCAGCACCCCAGAATGGCTTGACATGGGTAGTCAGCACCCCAGAATGGCTTGACACGGGTAGTCGGCACCCCAGAATGGCCGTACCGGGTAGTCAGGCACCCTAGAATAGCCTGGCAATATGTGTGTTATTTGTTTGTGTGGTATGTGGTACGATGGGGGAACTCACTAAGCTTTGTGCTTACAGTTTACAGTTTTGGTTTTAGGTACCTCTTCGTCTAAGGGGAAGGAGCCGGTGCGGTAGCGGCACATCATGCACACACACTGGTTTCCGCACTTACAAGATTCTCTGGGATTTATACTCTGATATTTGACGGTTGTATGATTTGGCTTTTAGACATGGTTTACGTTTTGTTATGGTTTGATCAAACAATGTTTTTTTTACTATTAATGTTTTCTAAAGTAATGCTTTTAAAACGAAATTTTTGGTCTTAAATTTTGGGACGTTACAATTTCCTTAAACACCCCTTATAGACCAGCTTCGTGAATGAGGCCTACTAACGGTAAGACTGAATTTTACTCATACATATATATAATGTTAGACTTTTAATGTTATATATAGTATAGGGTGTATTTTACACTTTTAAAATACTAGGTGGTCAAATTTAACAATTATACTTTTAATTCAATTAATTTGTAAACCAAAACTTTATGGATTTATTAAACCTCTTTTAATTATACACCTTAATTAATTAATAAAACCATAAGGGTGTGATTTGAATCTTTTCAAAACATCACTAGGGTTTTAGAATTTAACATTCCTAAATTAAACTTTTAATCAACTTTTAAATTCCAAAACTTGAGGGCAAGTTTTGAAACCTTTTCAAAACATTAGGGTTTCAACTATTTAAATTTCAAAACAAAACTTTTTCAGTTCAAATTTAAACTATAAAACCTAAAGGGGAAAATTGAAACTTTTCATACAAGATAATTCAAATCTAAATTACAAATAATCAAATATTATCTAATAAAACAAATGATTATCTAAATTTTGACAATTATCTTCTATTTAGGTAAGGATAATCACCAAATATTGATAAAATTCGGATTTTATAGCAAAAACATGTTTATGGTAATTATCCAAACCCAAAACAGGAAGAAAATCGCAAAAATTAGCTGTCAGGCGTTTCGACTCGTCGAGTCTGGACTTGGACTCGTCGAGTACACCTGACTCGGCGAGTGCACCAAGTGACTCGGCGAGTCAAACACTCAAAACCCAAAAAAATTCGATTTTCAGCTACATAATGCATCAATACAATAGAAACCAATCAAGGCTTTGATACCACTGATGAGTTTTGGTCATAAGAACATCCTATGTGCTCATACGAACCCCTAATGCTTGGATCTAGGTTTCTCTATTGTACATGCAAGTTATCCAAGACTATAAACCCTAGATCTAGCATATGATAATCAATATAACATATAAATAAAGGTTTAGATCATACCTTCATTGTTATATAGCAATAACAATCCCAAATCCTCCTTGTAATGACTTTAGAAAGCTTAGAGTCACAAATGTCACTCCTCTAATGGTTCACAAACACCAAGAGCAAGAGGATAAAGAAGAGAAGAGAAGGAGGCTGCCCAAAACGTGTGGAAACCCTAGAAGGAAGCTTGTCCACGTTTTTGGGGCATAAGGGCTCTATATATAGTGAGGCTATTAGGGTTATCTAACAAGGAAACCCTAATTTTGATGCTTAAGCCCTAAGCAACCCATGGACTCCTTTCCTTAAAGGCCTTGGACGATTTCTAATGGGTTTCCCCATAGAATTAGTCCAACCTTATAATATAAGGCAATTCATGGCCCAATTGCAATTATCTTATAATTACATCTCCAGTCCCTTAAGTTTAATTAATCTCTTTTAGTCACAAACTTAATTCTTATTAATTCTTGACTAATATTAATTAAACAATATGATCTCTCCTTTAATATATTATTCTCATAATATATTAATAAATCATATTTAATCCTTTCTCTCCATAATTCATCCTATCAAGTTGCTTTGGTGAAGGCAACCCAAAAGGACCATGCACCATCGGGTCAAATACATACCAAAATAGTTATGGACTTAGACACTAATCCAACATTTATAACCTGTGGGAAGCACGGTTATAAAATTAATTAAATTTTTATAATAAAAATTTATAATTATTAATCAATTATTTTAAATAAATTATTAATTAAGAGATATTTCAAAATTTTAAAATTGTTATAACTTCAAATTTAACATATAATTATAAAATGTAAATTTGAATTTTGAAATGGGTTGCTTAATATATCTACATGACACATGACATAATATTAATGAGGAGTTGTATTAGAATGACGCTTGACAAAAAAAGATTAAAACTATTCATTTATTAGAATATGGATTCTTCACTTAGGTAGAACCCTAGATGGAAGATGATGGAGAATTGCTAGACGGAGAGTCTCTAGAATGCCTATCATGAATTTGGAAGAGAAATGAGGAGGGCATTCATCTTATTTATTTTCTTTTCATATTTGGTCCCTTAAGTTTGCTCATTTTAACCAAAACTCACCAAACCTCAATATTTGTGACTGTAAGTCATGTTTTGACATAATAAATCATTCATCGTCCATTTTATAACCTTGGTAATCCCTTCCATTGAGTTAACCATTTGGTCGATTCACTTTGTCAACTTGACACTTTTGACCATTTAACTTTTCAAATGTTATTATTTCTCATTTCTAACTTC
This sequence comes from Lactuca sativa, assembly GCF_002870075.4. Classification (NCBI taxonomy): domain Eukaryota; kingdom Viridiplantae; phylum Streptophyta; class Magnoliopsida; order Asterales; family Asteraceae; genus Lactuca; species Lactuca sativa. The sequence goes on from NC_056631.2 coordinate 19,129,174, forward strand.
CTGAACTTCATATCAACTTATGTTATGATTATTCATTAATGATTTAACTATGTAATTGACTTCCATTTATTTATTTATTAACATAAGAACCTAGTCTCAAATTAGGATGTTACAAAAAAAGGGATAATAGATAGGTAGGAAAATGTTTTTTATATGGTCATAAATAACAATATACTTGCAAAGTACATTGCTATTTTAGTTTTTAATTTCACTAATTTATTTTCTTAGTTTTTATAAAATCATGCTACATTAGACAAGTGAAATTATATTTCAATTTTTTTAATTTTCTATCTTTAAAAGTTTGTTATTCAAAACAATTCTTTAAAATATGTAAATAGTTCTTTTAAAATACGATTTAAAAACAGTAGAAACTGAAACTCAATTATCATTTTATGTGTTTTATGTTAAAAAGTTGAATTAATCATGCAACACAAGAAAAGCGGCCTTTAACTTTAGACAACGCAATGAGAGCTATAAGTTGCTTTACACTGCATTTGCTCTCATTTCTTATCCGCATAATCCAACCTATGGACCCCTTTCTGTCTTTTACACGCTTTTTCCTAATATATGGAGGGAGCACATAAATAAATAAACAAATAAAAGTAATATCTTTATAGAGATCATATTTCACAATTTAATACATACTTGACAAAATATTTGTAATTAGTTCGAACACAACTTAATTCGCATGTGGATTCTAACAAACACAATGGAAATGAAAATTCGAACATCCCCAACACATGGTTCAATGTTCAATAAATGAGATAAAATAGGGTGGAATGTCGATTCGAAATATACTAAATAAAATACTAAATAAAAAAGTTGAATGTCCGGTGAAGAAGATAAAGTCTCATGTTTTTATTGTTTAACATGGACTCTCTAAAATACTAAATAAAAAAGTTGTAGGAAAATTAGAATCTTGTTAAATATTATTTAAATATTATGAATGTGTCCAACAAAATTATCGTGGAATTAATAAAGTTTAAAGTGTTAGTCACGAAAAACACCTATAATTGGGGTAAAAATAGTTGTGGTCTTGTGGACTTATAAATTGGAAGACCTGGATCAAACTAGACAAATTGTGCCTATATTTAGCTAAATTTACATTCTTTTATGAATAAGCTATTGTTTAGTTTTGTGAAGAAACTAGACTCGGTTTCTTCTATTTTTAAATATAAAAAACGATGTCTGATCTATAACCGTTTCATGATTCTGTTTGGAATCCAAATTGTTCTATGCACACCATTTATTATCTTAGATTTCTTTTTTATCGATCTAATCCATACATCATGAATAACCTAAATTCTACACTATAAAGACAATTATATATATATATATATATATATATATATATATATATATATATATATATATATATATATATATATATATATATATATATATATATATATATATATATATATATATATAGTTAGGTTCAAATGTTTTCACTATCTATTGTGTGTCCGTATGATTGATTCTGGACCAATCATTTTAGTTATTTTAAGAAAGTAATTAATGCATATTAAATGCTGAAGATGTAATTAATATCTATTATATCTTCAACATGTAATATGCATTAATTACTTTTTTAAAATAACTAAAATGATTGGTCCAGAATCAGTCATACGGGCACACAATAGATAGTGAAAACAAAATAACCTAACCCTATATATATATATATATATATATATATATATATATATATATATATATATATATATATATATATATATATATATATATATATATATATATATATATATTAACAATACATTATAACTTAATTTCAAAATACAGCTCAAATTGTTAAAAGCATAAAACAACCCTAAATGCCACATTATAAAGACAATTTCATCTGTAAAGTGAAACAAAGAATATATATATATATATATATATATATATATATATATATATATATATATATATATATATATATATATATATATATATATATATATATATATATATATATATAACTTAATTTAAAAATACAACCCAAATTGGTAAAAGTAAAATGTACACACAATTACATTATATATTAACACTACATTATCATTTTTACTCGTAGATAGAAGGATCTTGTCAGGTTGTTGTAAGTTTGTGTCTTTTTTCGAACTAAAACAGCTCCAATTCAGTTCCAAGTTGTCAGAATTTTCCTTTTTTAGAATGCAATCGAACTTGTGATCTTCTGGCGACGCCGAAAGCACGAAGAGTGAACGACTTGTACAAAATTCGACGTAATTTTATGTTTGAGTTATGGGTTCCTTGACCTACAAAAGTTACATATCTGGCAAACTGAACCAAATTTGCTCAAATGCTTTAACAATTACATCGTGATACTCATCTGAATTCAAAGAAAGATAACATGCAAGAAGGTCTTCCAAGTCCTTTGACGCCCGGATGTTGTTCTCGACGATCATCTCCATCATTGATTCCATGAAATCTTTCTGAGGATCATACGATGATTTCACAATTGCAAAGCTTTCTGACAAGGTCTTTCTCTGTGCAGACTTTTGAACGATCCTTTTGCTCACTGCTAGTTTGGGAGAATTGGCTCTGAGTTTGACTCCAGAGACTGATTTTCTCGCCGGAGTTTTGTTGGTTTCTTTGAGTTTCTTGCCGGAATGTGATGTTTGTGTGTTTCTTGAAGTGGGTTTGGCCGGTTTTGTTATTATTGGAGGGAGGTTAAGCTCTATCTCAGGTGACAAATCAAACCCACAGCTTGAATTATCACTATTTCTAGTCTCGTTTACATCGATTACGATGTCGGAAGTGGAAGAACTGACTCTACAGGTGCAAGAGGTGCACCAGGAGGCAGTGGCGAGTCCTGATTGAGTCGACTCGGAGGAGGGAGACTCGTGAAGGGAAAAAGGGCTAGTGTTTGTTGTGGGAGAATGAAAGAAATCTTGAAGGGTGCTTTGAGTCGAGTCAGCGAGTGAAGTGTGTTTTGGTGAAGGTCTGTATATGGTTTTTCTGTTGGGTCTGGTTTTCTTAGAAGATTTTCTTGGTGGGTCATGTAAATATGGGAATTTTGGTGAATTGTGGAATTGGGACACTCTTGGGGTGTAATAAAACGAGTTTCTTGGCTGAGAAAAATGGTGGTTTTGCGGTGGTGCTGCTGAGTAATAAGAACCAGACGTTGGTTTCTTGCTGTGGGTGGTGGAAGTGGCGGTGGTCTTCGTCGTCTTGCTCATGTCTCTAAGCTTGTAAAACCAAGCATTTGGTATCATATCTGATAATCTAAACCTGTAATTCCCCATTAAAACCTCTCTCTCTCACTCGTATATAATTGTCGATATTTCACTCTGCAATCTGCATCTCTTTCGCCATGTGTGTGTTGAGTTTGGTTTGAGGAGTGAGGAGTTGAGAGGGGGATAATAAATAGGTATAAGAGACGAAGAGTCAAGTAGCACGGTTGGCAAATGGTAGGTCGAGTGGGCTAAATAAGATATCAAAAAGGGTAATTTTTTCATATGAATTCTTTAAATATATATGTATAACAATTTGCCCAGGTTTCTTTTTTATTTAACCTTTTACGCCTTAGAAATAAAACAATATATAAACAGGGGACAAACCTTACACGTCTATTTTTTTCATAACATGTCATTCTAAACAATTATTTGATTAATAGACTTTTGATACCTTATTCAAAGATAATTTATAGGGTCTTTGGATTTTTTTTTATAAAAACTTATTGAATTATTGCCTTTTAAAAAGGTCAATAAGCTAAAAAAATTGACAATACGAAGAAAAAAAACTTTTAAAATAACTTCTCATTAACCCTTCGAAATGAGATTTCGATAAGTTAGAATTTTCAACTTTTTAAAACTCCTTATAATTTTTTATTGTAAAAGATGGGGATAATGACTTAAAAGGGTAATGTATTTTTCGATTTGTACACATTCATTTGGTCACTGAGTTTTTTTTCGTCCATATTTACCCCTTGAACTTGTTAAATTATATATATTAAGTCTTTATGACCGGCTACTCCAGGTTACCCGGTAAAAAAGACTTAATAGGGTAATATATTTTTCATTTTGTACACATTTAGTCCTTAATATTTTTGTACACATTTAGTCCTTAATATTTTTTTTGCAAAATAATTCATTTTTGTTTTTGTACTCATTCAATACTTATGAATGATTTTTTTAGGTTTTTCTTACGAAATCTTACGTGAGACATTCATTAATAATGTGTTTGGGCATTTTGATGCTTATGTCCATCGCGATCTCCACTACTTGGTTGTTTAGGTCATGTGTTCTGAACTTCATAACTTCTACATACGATCTCGAATTTTAATGATCTTTACATATCCATGTAAACGAACTTTATATCCATACATTCATATTTTAGTCTACTATAACTTTCATTTAGATTACTCTCATTAAAAAATAATATATTTTTACTTACGATTTTTATATCCATATGCAGGGGCGGATTTAGCCTGGTTTCAGTATTGAACCGGCAACACCTATTTTTTCTGTCTAGAGTGGAATTTTTTTATTTCTTTTCGTTTATAACTATTTTTCATGTATCAGCAACACCTATCTCATTTTGGCAACACCTACTATATTTTCCTACGTCCTCCCCTGTTCATATGTTTTTTTATGAATGCATGTATAGATGTTTTCTTTATAAAATCGTAAGTAAAAATATATTACATTTTAATGGAAGTAATCTTAATGAAAAAATTAACGCATGGATATAAAGATCATCAAAATTTGATATCCTATAAAGAAGTTAAGACGTTCAGAATACAAGACCTAAGTCAAACCATAAGACCTACGCAACTAAGCAGTCGAGATCACGTTGGACATAAGCATCAACAACCCCAAACACCTCATCAATGATTGTCCCACATAAGATGTCGTGAAAAACATCTAAAGAAATCATTCATAAGTATTGAATGAGTACAAATAAAGACTTATTTTGAAACAAAAAAATGTTAAGGACTAAATATGTACAAAAATATTAAGGACTAAATGTGTACAAAATGAAAAATATGTTACCCTATTAAGTCATTTTTCCCAGCTAATCTGGAGTAACCGGTCATAAGGACTGAATGTGTACAATTTAACAAGTTGAAGGGGTAAATGTGGACGAAAAAAAAAAAAAAAAAACTCAGTGACCAAATATGTACAAATCGAAAAATACATTACCCTTTTAAGTCATTATCCCTAAAAGATAAATACCTCTTAAAATATTTATAAGTTTAGACAAACATTTTTTAAAAAACAACTTATTGAAATATTGATTTTTTACCACAAAAGTTAATCCAAGCAAATTTTTAAAACTCTTTTTTTCGTCACCATAATGTTGATTGGTGTGGTTTCGGCAATGAACTCGGCTAGCTCGGCGAACACTGAGTCGAGCCATCGGCATGCCGAGCTTGGCTCGGCAACTCGGTGGAAACTCGATGATGACGGAGAAAGGGTATTGTGTTTGAGTATTTGCGAAGGGTGAAAAGGGTGGTAGTTGTGTATGCTTCCCGAAGATAACTAGATTTTCCACTTTGGTAGGTCCAGTCCCTTCAGTTTGGTCTAATAGCAGATCCTACCCTAAAGCTGAAATATATTTTTAAAATTGACTTCATGAATTACATAATACCCCCATAAACTTAAAACTTATTTATATTTTTAATTATTATTATTAGTATTTATATTATAAAACCTACAAAACTTGGTCTTTGATTTATTTTTATATTAATTAATTAAAAAAATACATAGCAAGTGTGGCAACCCGTGCCATGAAAATGACAAGTTGTAGCTAAAGTGTGACAAATAGTAATATGATGTGGCGTCTACGTGGACCATGGCAAGTGTGGCATCACACCCATTAGCCTAACTCAATAAGTCATTTTGTCTAAAAGTCATTTCAAAATTCAAAATAAATTCTCAAACACCCTAAAAAATTTTAAGTCATAATAATTATTTTTAGCAATTCCCACAAAGTGTAATTCACTAGAATATTATATCATTTCGGGTCATATTTCAAGATCACTACTAAAAATTTCACTTATCTATAAACATTCACAATCCATGTGAAACAAGGTTCGCTAACTCGTAAAGACATGTTTACCGCTAACTCGTAAACACATGTTTACCAAGTAAATTTTCGAAATTGTTTTGCTAGTGAAATTTACTTTGTGTAGTTAGTATTACATATAAGCGGTTACATATAAGGCTCAAAAAAGCTATCGCTAATAATTCACGATATTCATATTGTAATTAGTCTTTATATATATTGGGACAAGGGAGAAAAAACAACTACAACACAGCAACTTATAATTTCATACCATTCATAAATGATGTCTTTTGATGAAGACAATAAAGATGGTGATGTAGCGTATATTATGAATTATATTCAAGTAAGTTCAGTTTTTTTCATTGAATAACTAATAATCTAGCTTGTTTTGTATTGTTTTAAATTTTAATGTAGTTGTAGACAAAACAAACAAACACTTTAAAAATACTCATTCTTAAGGAGTTAAGGTCAAATCATGGTTATTTTAGTGAATAGTCCGTTAAAATCTTTATTGATGAGAAAGCAAACAAGAAGTTTACAGGGACAAATGTATATGTAGTCATGCATGCAAGTTTCTTTAAAAACTGTGCAATCTTAAGATGAGATCAAGCAAAACACTCAAATAACACATGTAGAAAATTTTCATATGTTTTAGTGGTTTAATATGTAATAATTTATTTTGTTGTAGGTAGTAGTAAACCTCTATTTAATAATCTATTGTGTATTTGTTGGTTTTTTTATGTAACCGTTGTAATGTAATAATTCGTTCTTTGGTATATTATCAAATATTTATCAGTTTGTTCTAAGTATTATTAATAAAAAAACTCTAAACTATGAATAGTTAGTTTATTTAAAAGCCATAAGAAATAGTTTCGCAAACAAAACAAATATAACATTGGGAATTCCATGTGTAATTAATTCAAAACATATTTTTAGGGGCAGTCATCTGAAGACAAAACCCTAATTTTTCGGGACGTATTGGGTCACGCCGTGTCGGTTATCTATCTGAAGGCAAAACCCATTTTTTTCGGGCTTTGGACCCTATTTAAAGGGAGTGATGCTTAGGGTTTCCTCCACCCTCAGCCTCCATCACCTCCAAACATCATTTGGCAAAACACTAACCCTCTTGAATCTTTTGAGCTCATTTGCAAGCTTTTGTTTGTTTTTAAGAATATGAAGTTTTAGTGCTTAGTTTCTCCAAACGATCATTTATCATCCTTGTGTGCAGCTTCTAGATTTCTTGTACTGAAAAACCCTTTTTATACTTAACATTATTTTGAAAGACCTCTTTCATACTTAACATTATTACTTCAAACTTGCTACATACATATTCATAAAGATGTTTTACATATATGGTTTTGTTAGAAAAGACTGGATACAAACCGATTAACGAGGTTTTTACAAAGTTTTGTATATATTACATAATTTCCCAAGAATTTATACACAAATTACAAAAGCTATAATATTATCGTCTATTCTATATCTTCTAACAATACATAACTATTCTGGATGCTTATCACCTGCAATAAGTAAACACTGAGAGGGATAAGCGGATGACGCTTAGTGAGTTCAATAACAATTACAATATAACGTTGTGTCATATATATATATATATATATATATATATATATATATATATATATATATATATATATATATATATATGACAAAAGCAAAGAGGGACAAAGAACAACAAAGGCAGATAAGTATCATATGACAGACTTTCTATATCAACAAATAATCTAATTCAAAGATTTACAATCAATGAAATAAAACAATTTCAACATGATATACATCAATAAGACTTCAACCCAAGTGGCATAGAAAATACAATTTCGGATTATCATTTGGCTAGAAATTTATATGCTTTCAGCCCTAACTAGCCTTCTGCCAATGCCAAAGTGATGCTTAATCGTTCACTTCATGGTCAAAAGCTACATACCAATACTCAAGTGATGCTTAGTCATTCACTTTATGGTCAAAGGTATATCTCATTATCATAATAACACGGGAAAACATATTTCACATATAACGCATATCATACAATTGTCCCTATATTGAACTCACCGTGAAATAACCGATTGATAAAATGGTAATTTGGGCAGCACTTCGCCTCTAAAAATGACTTTCTTTGACGAAACCGGGGATTTTAGTTGAAAACCGGGCCTTGTGCGGGCAGAGTTTCAACTTGAAAAGATTATTTTATCGGGTCTTCGGTGCGTCGGGACTTGCTTCGGGTGTCGGGGATGATTCCTAGGCTTCAGGGGTGTTAGGGTAATTTTATAGAGATTAAAGGGTGTAAAAGTGTGAAGGAATAAGAAAACTTGTAAACAAAATTTGGAAGGCTCGCTTTCTATTTATAGTAGCCCGAAGACTCTCCGTACGCTGGGCGTAACTCTCCGGTACGCGGGGCGTACTGCCTCGCACACTTCTTCGTTGGGCGTACGAAGTGGATCAGATTGGACGCGTCAAGGATACGACACGTGGCACTCAAGTGAAGGAGTAGGGAGGGTGATGGACTCCGGAGCACTTAGACGAGTACGCTGGGTGTACTTCGGTACTTTGGGCATACTCCTTCAGACCAGCCTCAATGTTTGTGCCATAAACTTCAAAAATTCGTATATTTCGCATACGAGCTCCATTTTTAATGTTCTTTATATGCACGCGTAAGTGAAATTATGCTCTACAACTTTCTTTTAGACTCCGTCAGCTAGTTTTGATTTTTATTTTTAATATTATATTTTTAACGGGTTAGGACAGGAAAAGTCTGTTAAAAATTCATAACTTCTTCATCCAACGTCTGTTTTCGTCTGTCTTTTTACCGTTGTAAAACTATTGACGAGATCTTTGATTCTCGTTTAGGTTGTATCAGCTAAAAATCACTCGATCTTTATTTCGAGTTTCGGGTTGTGTACTGCTATGCTGAATTTTAGAAAAATCATAACTTCCTCATACGAAGCCTCGATGTATGTGTTTATGTGACTATTACTGATATGATTGCATGTTATATGCATGGAGCCAATTTGGGCTCAGAATTATTATGGACTCAGGGTTGATACGGACCTAGCACAACTATGTGTTGTCACATGGAGTCAATAAGGACGCGGGGTTGATACGGACCAGGGGGTTGACACAGACGCGACACAACCACTTGCTATTATATTTGTTCATTTATATGATGTATGTGGTATTTTGGAAAAGCTCACTAAGCTTTATGCTTACAGTTATGTTTATGGTTTCATGTACTTCCGGTGCAAAAAAGGAAGGGCCTAACGTGATGTCACAACATCCCCCTCATGTTTTGGCACTTATTATTACTATTACTCTGATGCTTTGGATAATTTGTATGATGGTTGTCTCTGAGATATATGATGTATGGAATTACTGATTGTAAAAATAAAAAACATGTATCACTATTTCGGGATGTTACAAGTTGGGAGATCCACAACACTCTCCATATCTCTCAGTTTTGTAAGTGTTTAGTCGATGATTCTGCGGTGATCCACTTGGATGACATTCAGGTCGATGAGCACCTGAATAATGTAGAAAGGTCGATTACGATTCTCGACAAAAGGTAAAGACCCTGCGCAACAAAGTGGTGAACTTGGTGAAGGTGCAGTGGCAACATCGAAGGGGTTCTAAGTGGACGTAGGAGCCAATGGACGAAATATGAGAGAATTACCCAAAGTTATTTGTGAAGACGGACTTCGAGGATGAAGTCTGCTTCTAGTAGGGGGAGTTGTAACATCTAGATCCCGAGGTACTTTATATATATTTTTTTCAATTTTGGTATTTTAAGGTTTTCCATGACGTGGTAGGGAGGTGCTACGGCGTTGCAAGTCTAGCTTAGTCCGCGTGTTTCTTTTAAGCTGCCACAGCGTGGCAGCTGGCAAGTGATAAACCCTATTTTCTGGGTTTTGCATCTTATTTAAAGGAATGAGGAGTGTAACACCCCGGTATTCAGGTATTTTCAAATCCCTTCTTTGTTTTTAGTTTATGTCATTTTGGTCCTTGGATTGAAAGGAAGTACCACTGGGAAGCCATATGGGTAAGATTGTAATTTTAGGGCAGGAGGTGTACGCTAAGTGTACAAGTAGGTACGCTAAGCGTACTAGGGCGCGCCTTAGTATGCTGGGCGTACACATATGTACGTTGGGCGTACTCATGTCTAAAGGAAAACCCTACTTTTTAGTGTTTATGAAGTATTTAAGCATATGTATGGACCATTTACCCCCATCTTTTTAGCCTCCAAGCCCTTGAGTCGTTTTTGGCAAACCCTAAGCCCATATGAGTGCCTTTTGAGCTAAAATTGTGTCCTTTGTGTGCTTAAGGAAGAAAGAGTCGCATCAAGGAGCTTAGAAGTTGAAGCAAGCTTGTGGGTCTTGGATCAACACCTTCTTGGGAAGCTCTAGAAGGTAAAAAGTCTTCACCTTGATGCTTTGTTTGCTTTGATTTCATTTTGGTAGCTTTCTGTGCTTCTTCTTGTCCTAAAAGTCCCATTTCTATGCATGTTTGGTTTTAAACGTTTTGGGTTGTCCTTTCAGACCCTAGGAAGGGTCCCAAGCCATAAAAATGAGGTTCCTTTAGCTAGTTTGGCTCCATGTTTCTTGTAGAAGGTCTTAATGGATTAAGACATTGCATTAAGGACTTTATGGACGTGCAAAGTCATAAAGTTGGAGACTTTATGACTTTAGAATACATTTGTACCAGGGATATGAAATATGGTCTTAAGTTCTTAAGCCTAGCATAGGTGGGAGTACGCCTCGCGTACTCAGTCGGCCACCCCGTAAGTTGGTCAATGTGAGGTTCCTTGTACGCTCAACGTACCTCCGAAGTACGCCCCCACGTACTCGAATGGGTCAGCCCATGTTGAGTTAACTCGATTGGGTTGACTCGGCTAGGTTGACTCAGTAGGTTTATGGTCTTTGACCAACTGACTTTAAGTTTGACCAAGTTTGACTTCTGAGGGTATTTTGGGTGTTATTGGGATTTTGATGGAATTGGTCACTTGGTGGATGTAGGCATTGAGTAGAGAGCTAAGATTCGAAGTTCGGCCTTATCACTTATGTTCAGCTTGTGAGGTATGTTTTCGTCACTTTATTTTCGAGTCGAAGGCACCAAGGCCGACCCATTGGTTTGATAACCTAATATTGTTGATATGTTGAGTATGGAATAGATATGCATGCTAGTTTTGATATGCTAGTCTGCTAGATCTGTAGGATTGTCTGTGATATTGTTTGTTTATCTGTTTATGATATTATATGTTATATGTCGACATATTGTGTGGGGTGAGTTGAGGTTGTACTGCTCTGTGTTGTAGCCAACAAACCATGGAGCATACCAAATATGAGCTTAGGGTCGGGGAAGGCATGCCAGACTCATATTGTGGGCTCATGAGCATTCCAGATATAAGTTGAGGGTCGAGAATGGCATGGCAGACTCGTACTGAGGGTTTAGTGGTATTCAGTCTGAGGACTGATCAAGCCGGGGAGCAAGCTATACATAGGGGTGTTCAAAAATAACCGAATCCGAAAAATCCGATTCAAAATTACCCGAAAATTCGGATATCCGGATTTTCGGATTCGGATATCAATTTTGAAAAATTTCGGATATTTCGGATATCCGATATCCGAAAAATAAAATTTTCTACTTATTTTTTAATATCTTACTTATAATTAAAAATTGGATGACCGGGAAACTTTAGATATGAGGTGACTGGCGTTGTAGCTATTGTAATGTTAGTTCGTTTGCAAATTTAAATTGTTGTTAATTTATTTGTAAAGTTAATGGCGACGTTAATTTATTTCCAAAGTTAATAACTTATCAAACATATTGAATAGCTACAATTGTGAATAAACTAAGAAAATGACTTATAAACCCACTGTGAAGATAAATTAGGAAGAAAAATACATAAATGTGTTCCTTATTACGTTATTTGTTAATTGATTTGCAAATTGAATCCGTTGTGTTGTTAATTTCATTTCAAATTACATACAAAATATCAATGACACGCATTTAATATTTGTAAAAGATGTGTTTCGGATATCCGTATCCGTATCCGAATTTTCGGATATCCGAAAATTCGGATACGGATTCGGATATTAAAATTAACTATCCGAATTTTCGGATATCCGGTTTTGAACACCCCTAGCTATACATAAGTTGTGCTATTTGTTTGTGTATTGGTATTCTGAGGGATTAATTAAACCTTAATATGTATTTACTATTATTTGTATTTTGAATTAATTTTAAATAACCATAAAATACTTGTTAGTTTCCCTTATTCTAAAAAAGAAAAACTTTTACTTTCAAAATTACTAAGAGTTATATACGTTTTTTCATAAACTACGGAAAAATATTAAATCAATTATATCTAGGAATGTTGTATATCGTAAAAGTTCTATTTTGATGAAAAAAATGGTTTATATTGTAATTTTAAAATGTTTCTATTCGATCTTATATTTGACAAAAAAAAAATAGTAGACTTACATTATTTACGGGTGAAAGAGAAAAAGAAACTCTTGAGTCATTTTATAATTATGGTCATGGGTAGTGGTTTTAAACGAAACGAACGAACATGAACAGGGGTTTGTTTATGTCTGTTCGTTTAAGTTAGTCGAACAAACGAACGAACATGAACAAATAGATGAACAAGTTTTCGTGTTTGTGTTCATTCGTTCAACAAAATACATTATTCATGTTCGTTTTTATATGTTTGTAAACATGCTAAACAAACATAAATGAACGAAAAAAAAAAAACAATTGAACATATATGAACATATAATATAATAATGTAATGAAAAATCATTAAACACATATGAGCATATAATATAGTAAGGTAATAAAAACAATTAATTAAACATATATAAACATAAATAAACTGAAACGAACGAACATAAATGAATTTAAACGAACAATATAAATGAACGAAAAAGATCATTTTTATGTTCGTTAGTTTTATTAAACGAACAAGAATTTGTGTTCATATTCGTTCATTTATTTAATAAACGAACTACGAACCTCTTGTCGAACGGTTCACAAACGATTCACTAAAAGTTCAATTTGTTTACGACACGTGTCATGGGTAACAGATGTAACAATATTTATTTTATTCTAAATGAATTACAAAAAACTTGGTGGGGTTTAGTGGCACATGTGAAAGAGTTAGAATGTGAGGTCTTATGTTGGAGAGACCCTTTGCACCTTAACTTCTGCCTGTTTTATTTAATATATAATTTTTTGGGTTTTTTTTAATTTAAAACAAACATTTTTTGATTAATAAAACTTAGTTATCAACGTATGACGAATGAGAAGGCAAACAGGCAACAAGTTGCGCCACTAAACCTTTTTGTATGGTAAGTCAATTCTTTTGAAAACTACATCCATAGATCTAGGGGAAATAACAATGTTATGCATGATCCGATGTACTCTATTAAGAAGCTTCACCTCATCCGTCGCAAGGAAACGAAACGTATCAAATGCAAATGGTGTGGACACGTGTTGATTTTCCATGCACGAATTTCTCATGTTTGATGACATTGCATGTAGCAGTTTTTAATGCAGTCTATCCCGCCGTGAAACCCCCAGTCCTCAAGCCTACGAGAGGGGATGCCCCTATAAGGTCTACACATACGTGTTTCCCTCCAACCCATCCAAAAATACAAACGTCAGCCGGTTTAAGGGTTGACCTTCCTTCTGTCGGGTCAGTCAAGAAATTCACATGAGTCTCTTTCTTGGCAGAAACTTCGGTACGCTTAAATATGTCAACCAAAACATTCCTAACCATATTGTATCTGTATTTAAAACCCGGGAGTTCTTTGCAATGAACTGCATGCTCTCTAAAAGATCTCAAACATGCCTTGGGGCACACCAGACATATCTCGTCAGCTGAGAATATTAGAATCGTGATGTAATGTCCCGAAAATAAGAGTAACACACACAATGCGTCAAACACAAAATGCACAAAATGTGGAATCGAGTGGTGTGTGATGTGCAATCATCTCGGGCTCTTCCTTTTGGAACCATAAGTACCTGAAACATAAACTGAAAGCAGTAAGCACAAAACTTAGTGAGTTCCCCAAATTATCACATAGCATACATAATAAACACATAATGGGCCCAACCCGGCATCAAGCCCCGCTCGGTATACAGATCTATCAATCATCAGGCCCCGCCTGGCATCGGACCTAGCCCAGTAAGCATATAAATACATAAACATATAAACACATACAATAATCACAAAAACAATATCATACAATACAGTCATCGAGCCTCGCTCGACATCGGGCACCGCCCGGTAACATAACAACGCATACACATGTAAGAACCACGGAGGCATCTAGTATCCTAACACAATAAACCATGGGCTGAAATTGGTGCCTTCGACCCACTAAACACAATGAGGAAACTCACCTTAGACTATTGAATCTCTCGGATAAATCTCTGGTTGTTTGCCCGCTAAAATCTTCGTGCTACCAATCACAAAATAACATCCAATTAATAATTGGATCCCGACTCACAATAAGAGTCCAAAATAGGGTAAAAGACCTTTTTACCCTTTACCCAATCTTGGCCCAAGGCCAAGACCCAATCCAGTTATCCGAAAAAGCCCAAAATCCAAATTAATTACCCAAGGCCAACATATGGCCCAATTTTCCAAATTGGGACTAAATCCTTTCGTGGGCCTTCAACCAAAAGAGTCCAGTAAAATATTGACGGCCTAATAATAGAACTTTCATGGCCATACAAGGCCCAAGACTATTGAGGTCCAACATGGGTCCACATTTGAGAAGCACAAAATTCTGAAGCCCACTGCTGAGTACGCAGGGCATACTCAGCTCCTATGCTTGGCGTACTCGCTTTAGGGCTTGTACGCCTAACGTACTCCCCTGTTTGGCAAACTTCCATTTTTAGGCTCTTAATTGATTAAGACTTCAACCCAAACTCATATCTGACTTCCTTAAGGTGATTTATCAAGTAAAGTTGGCGAATTTACGTGCATGCATGGCTTAATGAGGCTCTTAGAGCTCAAAGGAGCTTTAAAAATAACACATACATGAGTCCATAAATGCCATAAAGATTGCATTTTCATGCTTAAGGGACCCTAAAACGTCCAAATTTACAAGGTTTAGCATCTAAAACGGCCTTAACTCATCATGACCAACCAAAAGGGACCAAAAAGGACCATAACAAGCTAAAGAGTGGATACATGCAAAGAGTAGAAAAGCTTTGAGCCTTATAACTCAAAATCCACGAAATGGAGAAGCTAAAGTTGCATCTCTAAGCTCTTATCCAAAGAATGAGCCTTCAAACTTCTTCTTCTACCGTTTCAAGATGTACAACACTCACCAAACGTCAAAACGTGAGCACAAGAGCATAACACAAGGCAAAGGGACAGATTAGGGTTTTAAGGGTAAGGCGGTTGGGTAAACATGGCCAAAAGTGGCTATCACATGGCTTATATAGGGTGCGAGCCCTAAAATTAGGGTTTCAAATATGCTCGTGTACGACATGCGTACTCCACGTACGCCCAACGTACGTGGATGAGCTCCACGTCCAGGCAAGTGTAACAGCCCGGAATTTCAAATATTGATATAATTATGATTTTGGGGGTGTTTTAAGAGGGGACTCGGCGAGTTGGAGCCTAGACTCGCCGAGTAGGATCGCAGACTTGGTCGCGGGTTCGCGACTGGACTCGACGAGTCCGATATGGACTCGGCGAGTCTACGCTGTTTAGCGAAAACCCTAACCGTTCAGGTTTGGGTCGTATATAACGCACTATATGCCGTCATTGCCCGTCTTTTAGTCGACTGAGAAGAACCCTAAGCGGCTGTGGGCATCTAGAGCAAGATTGAAGGCCATTGGTGACTTGAAGAAATTGTGGTGCAAGGAGGAGAAGAGTCTTGGCTAAAGGAACTGCAAGGGATTCGAGTTCTGAGGTTTGGGGACACAGAGAGTGTGTTATTCAGGTAATAATTCAGATCATTTCTATTATATTGATGTGTGCATGGATCTAGGGTTTATGGAACCCATTTGGTGATTAGATGGATTATTACTTTGTTACCCAAACGAATATAACCCTGTATTAGGACCTTTAGAGGTCCAGAAGGTCCCATGCTTGGGTATTTCGGAACCATCCTTATCCCAGGATGCGGTTTGAGCGGTTGCATGGCATGGACTCGCCGAGTTCGATGAACAGACTCGGCGAGTAGCTTGAAGATTAACTGGGACTCGTCGAGTTGTTCTTCAGACTCGGCAAGTTGAGTCGGGGTGGCCCCGCGATTCTTCCAGGAGGAACTCGTCGAGTAAAAAGGGGATACTCGACGTGTAGAAAGGGTGTCTTAAGGAATCGGTGAGTTAAGGGCGAGTGGACTCAGAATCGTTGAACTCGGTGAGTCTTGGGGTGACTCGGCGAGTAGGGTCAGTCAGGGGTTGACTTTGACCTTGTCTTTGACCAAGGATTTACCAGTGGTTCCAGGGGTATTTTGGTAATTGTTGTTATTGTTTGAATTCAGTGCATTGGTGACTGTCAAGAGGTGGAGATCGTATCAGTGATCGGAGCAGCTTGAGCTATCTGTTCAGTCGGCAGTTTCGAGGTGAGTTATCCTCACTATATCGCTAGGGTTTATGGCACCAAGGCCGACCCTTTTATCGGATGGAAATCCGGGTAGTTGTCATTACATGTTATGGGCCGGAAGGCATTGCTATGTGGACCGGAAGGTCATGGCCTGGAAAGGCGTATTTATGCATTTAGTATGTTGACTGATTCATAGGGTAATGTTATGCTAGTGACCGGCTAGACAGGTATCTTGTTTAGAGTAATGCTATGGTATGTGATCTGTTGATCGATTGTTGTCTATGAACTGCTATATGATTATTTGTTATGTTATGTATGCATTGTATGCTTATGGGCCGGAAGGCAATATGTTATGGGCCGGAAGGCAATATATTACGGGCCGGAAGGCGATTATGTTGTGTTGAGGACCGGAAGGTCAGGGCCTGGAAAGGCGTATATGTGGTTGGTATTCTGGGGGTATCTCACTAAGCTTTCGGGCTTACAGTTGTGGTTTTATGTTTCAGGTTCTCAAGAGTCTGTGGCAAGGCAAAGGCGTGATCGTACTGTTCCTCGCGTTGGTGATTTATGATATGAACCTGGGAAATTACTCTGTTAAATAATGTATTGAAAACCTTTTTGTAACAACGTTAATAAAATGGATGATTTCGAAAAGTTTTAATTGTTTGGAAATTTTGGATGTTACACAAGGCTAGTACGTTAAGAGTACCACTCCAGTATGCCCCACGCACTACCTGAGGGACCATTTTGCAAAAAAAAAAATCAAAATAAGGACTAATTATGAATTTTACCAAGTTCAAGTGTTACAATTCTCCCCCACTTGAATCAGACTTCATCCTCGAAATCCGTTGCACCGAATAATTCCGGATAGTGCTCTCTCATCTCATCTTCCGGCTCCCAAGTCCATTTAGAACCCTTGCATTGCTGCCACTGAACCTTCACCAACTCAACAACCTTGTTCCTCAAGGTTTTCATCTTTCAGTCTAGAAACACCACTGGTCTCTCAATATAATCCAGACAGTCATCCACCTGTTAATCCTCCAACGATACCACTGTGGAATCATCCACTAAGCACTTCCGTAGCTGAGGGACATGGAATGTGCTATGAATCTAACTGAGCTCATTTGGAAGATCCAAGCAATAAGAAACCAGGACCACCCTGGCCAAAACCCTGAAAGGACCAAAATATTTGGGGCCAAGCTTGCCCTTCTTCCTGATCGGATGACACCTTTCCACGGTGACTACTACAGGAGAAACATATCCCCCACCTGAAACTCTAAATATGATCGGCGTCTGTCGGCATAACTCTTCTGTCGACTCTGAGCTGTCTAAAGCCTACTCCAAACCTGCTGGATCAGCTCAGTGGTCTTGAGTACTCTCCATAACCCATTGACCGACCTCACCCCAATAAATTGGGGTCCTGAACTTCCTCCCGTAGAGCATCTCAAAAAGAGGTCGATCAATGTTGGCGTGATAGCTGTTGTTATACGAAAATCCTGCTAGCAGAAGATACGTATCCCAACTCCCACTGAAGTCCAAAACACACGCCGGAAGCATATCCTCTAATATCTGAATAGTTCGCTCACTATGACCATCGGTCTACGGATGGAACGTTGTGTTGAAAAGGAGGCGAGTACCCAACTCGTCGTAGAACCTCTTCCAAAACCTGGAAGTAAACCTGGCATCTTTGTCAGAAGCCACCACAACTGGCACCCCATGACGTGCTACAATCTCCCTAATATAAATCTCAGCTAATTTCTCTCCAGAAATACTCTCCTGAATAGGAATAAAATGCGCGCTCTTGGTTAATCGATCCACAATGACCCAAATCGAATCCACTCTACACGCACTCCGAGGTAACTTCATGATAAAATCCATGGTAATATCCTCCCATTTCCATACGGGAATCTCTAATGGTTGCATCTTGTCGTAAGGTCGTTGATGCTCGGCCTTGACTTTCCTACAAGTCAAGCACTGCTCCACATACCAAGCCATATCTCGCTTCATGTAGGGCCACCTATAATCAAGACGAAGATCCCTATATGTCTTTGTCTCCCCAGGATGAATGGAGAACCTACAGTTGTGTGCCTCCTCCATCAGAGCCTGACGCACACCACCCCAGTACGGAACCAATACCCACCGATGAAGAGTCAACAACCCACGGCTATCATAATCGAAGGAAGCCACCTGACCCATAATACGCTCACTCTTCCGGTGCTCTTCCTTCATAGCCTCGACCTGAGCCTCACGAATCTGCTCCAAAAGTGGAGTAACCGCATTCATCCTCAAACATATACCCATGATCGGAGTCGTGACTGCCTTGCTGCTAAGAGTGTCGGCCGCCACCTTGGCCTTCCCTGGGTGATAAAGGATCTCACAATCATAATCCTTCACCACATCTAACCATCAGTGTTGCCTCATATTCAGATTTGGTTTATCCATCATGTACCTCAGGATTTTGTGATCCGTGTAAATAGTACAACGGACCTCATTGAGGTAATGCCGCCAAATATTGAGGTCATAAACCACAGCCCCTAGCTACAAATCATGATTCAGATAATTCGCCTCATGAAGCGTAAGCGATTGTGCGACCCCTATGCATCAGCACTGCCCCCAAACCTGTGATCGACGCATCACAATAAACCATAAAATCCTTGATACCCTCCAGCAGGGTTAGAATCAGTGCCTCACACAACCACTATCTCAAGGTCTCAAAATCTACCTGCTACTTAAGGCCCCAATGAAATGTAACCGTCATCTTTGTCGACCAAGTCAAAGGAACAGCTATCTTTGAGAAATCCTGGATAAATCTCTGATAATAAGCCGTCAAACCAAGGAAACTCTGAATATCTGACGGAGAACTCGGAACCCCCCACCGCATCACGACCTTGACCATGGCTGGATAGACTAGAATATCATTCTGGTTAACAGGGTGTCCCAAAAATTGCACCTCACGTAACCAAAAATCACACTTGGAGAACTTTGCGAAAAGTCTCTCCCTCCTCAAAGTCTCAAGCACTTCCCTCAAGTGCTCCTCGTGTTGCTCCGGGGTCTTGGAATTGACCAAGATATCATCAATGAATACAACCACAGACCGATCCAACATCGGCCTGAACACGTGGTTCATGAGATCCATGAACGCGACTGGAGCATTGGTGAGCCCAAAAGGCATCACCACGAACTCGTAATGTACATAACGAGTCCGGAAAGCTATCTTCTACACATCCTCATCCTTAACCCTCATATGATGATAACCCGAATGGAAATCAATCTTGGAAAACCAAGATGCACCCTGAAGTTGATCATACAGATCTTCAATCCTCGGGAGTGGATAACGGTTCTTCACTGTTACCTTATTCGACTACCGATAGTCAATGCACATGCAATGAGACCCATCCTTCTTCTTCACAAACAAGATCAGTGCTCCCTATGGCGAACTTCTCAGTCAAATGAATCCCTTGTCTAACATCTCCTGCAGCTTTGTAGACAACTCCTACATCTCGAAAGGAGCCAACCGATATGGTGCTTTGGCTATCTGAGCCGCACCTGAAACCAGATCAATCCTGAACTCAACCTGTCTCTCTGGAGGCACCCAGGCAAATCCTCCAAAAACACGTCTGGATAATCCCGCACAATAGGCACATCAAACACAGTCGCCTTACCCTTATAGCGGGTATCCATAACATAAGTGACAAATCAGGAACAACCCTGTTGAATATAGTGTCTGGCCCTCACTATCGAACACAACATCGATCCACCCTGAGCTCTCTCTCCCCGAACCACTAACTCTCCCCCACTTAGGTTTCTAATCCGGACTAACTGTTTCTCACAATCAATCACCTCCCCATTAGTGCTTAACCAATCCAGGACCATAATAACCTTGTTCCCACACAAAGGAAGGGAAACCAAATCTACAAAATACTACTCACTAGATAACTTAAGAGCACAACCCCAATGAACCATTGCTACCCGGACAGATCGATCATCTGCAATCTCGACATCTAAAGGACAATCCAACTCCTCCGTAGCTTTGGCAAACCTCTTGCTAAGCACAAGAGACACAAATGATCGGGTACCCCCCGAATCAAACAATACCAATGTAGAAATATCGTTCACAAGGAACAATCCTAAAATAAAACACATAAAAATAAGCATGAAAGTTCAATATAAATAAAGAGATAAGGAGAAGATACATACACGTCACCACATCAGGTGTCGCATGATCCTCCTCGGTTGTCAACTGAAAAGCCCTGGTCCTCACCACATGTGCATCCGCCTTGCACTGGCGATTGTCGGTGATCTGAAGAGTTACAGGAGTGGGTGCTCACATTGGATCTGTTGTAGTCAAACCCAGACGATGGGCCTTCTTGTGGCCCCTTTGATTGCAATGAAAGAAAATAAGATCAGATATCGGTGTGGTGGTGGTAGAAATACAATCCCTGCTAATATGACCCATCCAACCGCACTTGAAGCAGCCTAAACCACCCACCCTTCACCCTCCCTCGTGCATCTTGTCGCACTTTCCACAGCGACTCCGACCCTGCTGGCCTCTCAACCTGGAATTATATACCTTAGGCCTCTTGCCTGAACCCTCCACACTCGGCACATAATCTGGTTTCCTCTTCTCCTCCATCTCTAGATCAATATCTCTCCCTTAGCCCTCGCTATCATATCCTTCAGCGTCATGCAGCTGAATCAGCTTACAAACTGCCGAATATTGCTCCTCAACATCTCGTTATACCTCGCCTTCTTCATCTTCTTGTCCTCCATATACTGCGGAACCAAAAGTACCCTCCCCCGAAACATTGTGGTGATCTCAACCACCATCTTAGTAGTCTGGCAGAGATCATGAAACTCTCGCGCCAACTACTTCACCTTAATCACTAGTGCTAACTAAGCCTTGAACCTGGTCACAAAATTACCCTAGGTCATCAAATCAACAACCTCATCACCAACTATGCGCCCGACCTCCTCCAACCGATCTCATGCCCTGTCCTTCAGAAGAGAGGATGTAAGTCTGACATTTTCTCCTTCGGGACAATTGCTGGTGCAGAAGGCATTAACAACATCCGCTAACCACATTCTGCTCATTATCGGGTCCTTCGCCCCATGATAGTGTGGAGCTCCACAAGCCCAGAACTCCCTGAAGGTCAAAGAACGCGCTCCCACCAAGGCCATCATCTTAGAACGAAAAGAGCTCAAACGCTCATTCAAAATCTACAGAATGCCCTCATTGACCATACCGAAGATCACAGGAGTCTACTCAAGAATGCAACGTGTAATCTCAAACGAAATGAACTCCCTCATCTGGTCATCCAACTGCCTAGCTCCAGAACCTAAACTCGATCCCTCCCCAGCACCAGAACCGCCAACTGGTCTGCCCTACAGAGTCCACATGTTGAAAATAGACCATATAAACCATTAGAATACGCATCAAAATATATCGAGGGATCACTACTCTACAAGCTTCCTAGTTTCATCGCAGCTTTCCTTGACTTGAGTTTAGATCTTCTGCTTCCAGTAGTACGGGCCCATACTACCTTCCACATCTATCCGTACTTTCCTCAAGGATTGCCTTGAATCCGCCAAGTCACTGTATATCCATACAATTAACCCTCAACAAGATAAGGCTCCCATCAGTACATCTTTTCCTAGGTTTTTCCTAGGGAAAATTCCACACCACTCTCTGCCATCAGTTGCAGAAGGAAGTCCCACTAACTTCCTTTAACTAGCTCATGAATACAATTACATATCACCAAAACCAGATAATTCTTCGAATGAGAGGTCTCACACTACAACGGTTGGAATCAAACAAGAGTTGTGCAATAAAGTTAAAACCTAACCTTCAAAAATTATTTAGTCTCAGTAATATGAAATTTAGGTTGTGTTTGGCGCGCCACAGCTAGCTTATTTTTCGAGTTTTTTTTATGTTGTCGTGTTTGGCAAGCCAAAAAGTAGCTTATAAGCTAGCTTTATGAAAAGCTACTTAGACTAGCTTTTTAGGAGCTTTTTTAAAATTTTCCAAATACACCCCTTAATTAATTATAGAAAAACATACTATTACATGTCCTTTTATGTAATTTTATATATTTCAGCTAGCTTTTCAGCTAGTTTTACCAAACGTTATTTTTTATCAGCTACCTTTTTATTTAACAGCTAGCTTTTCAGCCATCAGCTAGCTTTTCAGCTAACAGCTAGCTTTTCAGCTAGTCCGCCAAACATAGCCTTAACATCTCCACTTACTAGTTAGCTAAAACCAGTAGGGGTGAGCAAAAACCGAACCAACTAAAGAAAAACCGACAAAACCGCAATAAACCGCAACCGAAAAACCGAAACCGATGCAAAAACCAATGGTGCAGATTTAATTTTTGCAAAAACCGAAGGTCAACGGTGCGGTGCGGTTTCTATCCTAAAAACCGGTCCACCAAAACCGAACCGCACCGCAAGCGTGTATAGTAATAAATCAATCAATGTATATTATATACATGCTATTTAAAATAGTTATAAACGATAATATATTTATTGTATGTTTATTTTGTGGTTGTATAAGACTATATGGGGTGCAAAAGAAATGTTCTACTGTTAGCCAAACGTACTAATCGATTACATGTAATAAGCTTGTAACAATTAAGTCAAAATCAACCAACCTTCAATTATTAATTAGTTTGTGAGATTGGTCACAAGTTGTATTTTAAGCGACTTACAATTTTTGATTATGTAATTTTGTTTTGAGCGAAAAATGACTATATTAAAAAAAAAGCACAATACAAGCTTATATGCACATGGTTTTCAGTTCTTACAGTTTTAAAAAACCGCACCAAAAAGCATAAAAAAAAACTGCACCAAATTCTTAACACGGTTTAAAAACCGAAACCGCACCGATACAAACCGAAACCGCATTTAAAAACCAAAAAACCGAACCATTGCAAAACCGCACCCAACGGTTTTAAGAATGCAAAAACCGCACCATGCGGTTTGCGGTTCGGTTTGGCCTGAAAACCGCACCAAACCGCACCATGCTCACCCCTAAAAACCAGTGAGAACTCCTGAAATCACAAAGCAAGCAACATTCGAGCATCAAGTAATCAGAATAAAGCATAACCTAATCAGGTCATCCTATCGCTGACTGATTAGTACTAGCATGCAAGTCTATAGCTCATACGATAGGCATACAAAGGCATATCTCCTAATATTCTACCATGAAAAAACTGAGCATATCCCTAGCCCTAACTGGCATGCGGTTCATAGATTCACAATTCAAATCATATCAAATAACATGTATGAGTATTTTAAGAAACTTACTTGAGCTCGATCGATTGCATGTTGTAACGCCTGGTTCCTGGTATGTATTTAAACTTATAATTTATTCAATTTTGTAGAGCAAGTCGACGAGTTGGTGGCCCCGAACTCTTCGTATTGAAATGATACGGACCGCATATTTTACGTGACCAACTCGACGAGTTGGGAGGTCTCAACTCGATGAGTTGGCTGGAAGAAATGAAACCCTAATTTCGTGGTTTTGCACCCTATTTAAACAACTTAAACCCCACAAGTTGGCCTCATTTCCAGCCTCCATTGTCCTAAACCTTAACCTCGAAACCCTAAGGCACTCTTGAGTGTTTGTGAGCTATTTTGAGTGTCTGTGGGTGTGTTAGAATCCATTGGAAGAAAGGGAAGCTTGATGATACAAGAAGGAGCTACTAGATCTCGAATCCTTGCTTCATTTTCGACACATTTCTGGTATAAAGTCTCATCCTTGCTTAGTTTATGCTTAGATCTCCTTCTTTGGATTATTTTGCATGTTTAACCGAGATTGAGTGTTTGATCAAAGTTGGTCGTCCCATTGAGATAACCCTTTCAGATCTATGGTTCTATGGAGCTCTTGTGGCATAAAGGTGCAAACTTTATGGTCTTAAGGGCTCCATGCACCCATTAAGCCCTTATTATGGTCTCTTTTAAGCTTTTAAGTTCCCTCTAGCCTTGCATGTGAGTAAAGTTGAAGACTTTACGTGACCTTTTAGTCTTTAAGGTCCAGATCTGTGTTCATGAACCTCTATCTTAAAGATATGGTGGTTCTTGGGTTAAGACATAAGCCTTTTAGGATTAGGGTTTGAGCTTAATGCCTTTAGGGTGGTTCTTAATAGGTAAAGTTGGAAACTTTACCCTTCTAGACGTATTATCAGTCTAGATCTGGAAGAGAAGGCTTCAGTTTGAAGAATAGTGGCTTAAGGCATTATGTGGGTTGACTGGTCGAAGAACTCGACGAGTTCTTAAGGGAACTCAGCGAGTTGGGATGGGTTTCTCCTGATTCTGTTGAAAAAGGAGGAACCCAGCGAGTTAAATGGAAACTTGGCGAGTTGGATAGAAATATTGTGATTATGTGCTTGATGGAAACTCGGCAAGTTGTGGGATAACTCGACGAGTTAAGTCAATTCAAACCGTTGACTTTGACTCTGACTTTAACTTTGGCCAAGTTGGACCTTTAAGGGGTTTTGAAATATTGATCGGTATCTAAGGGATTGTAACGCCCGTAGATCAGGGCTAGTCAATTTAAAGACGATAAGCGTCAAAAATGAGTTTCTGATAGAAGATTATTTAGAATGAATAATCTTAACTAGGTTATAGTATATGTTACAAGGATTCCGTACATATAAAGAACGCCAAAATCTGAGTTATAACGAAGAAGTTATGACATGTCGAAGTTTCGCGACAGAACCGACACGACGCCGAGTGACGTAAAATGTGAATTTATGTTAGAGCGATATTTAGCCTTAGAGATCTAAACGAAAGTCGTAGATTTCGTTAAACCGAGAGCGTGCATAAAAGGAACGCCCAAATCTGACTTCGTATGAGGAAGTTATGATTTTTCTAAGTTTCAACTTAGCGGTATGCAGACCGAATACTCGATTTGAGATCGAGCGGTTTTTAGCCGAAACAATCTAAATGAGAATCGAAGATCTCGTTGTTAGTAGCGAAACGATGAAAAGTTAGGCGAGAACGGACGTCAAACAAAGAAGTTATGAATTTATAACGAAGTTTTTCTGTCCTAGCCTTCTAAAAATAAATAATAAAAATAAAAGTCAAAATTAGCCGACGGAGTCTAAATGAAAGTTGTAGAGTATGGTCTGACCTTCGCGTGGATATAAAGAACGTCGAAAACGGAGCTCGTATGCGAAAGTTACGCAATTTAGAAGTTCGACGAGTCAATTACGCCCCGCGTAATTGAGTACGTCCCGCGTACTCAGTCGGATGCAACTTGTCTGACCAATACTCGAGTGCCACAGATCGACGCATGCAGTGACGTCAAAGTACGCCTCGCGTAACCGAGTACGCCCCGCGTACTGAGTACGCCCTGCGTAATTTGAGATTACGCCCCGCGTAATCCCAGACCCTCAGCCTATAAATAGAACTCGAAATCAGCCATTTTCTCTTGTTCAAACTCTTCCCTCTCTCTAAGTTTTGCCTCGATTTGTGTGCCAATCATATCCCGAAGCCCCGGTATCATTCCCGAGCCCCGAAGCGAGATCCGAAGCCCCGAGAATCCCGAAGAGCGTTATTCCCGAGTCGAAGCCCTGCCCGCGAGGAGCCGGTTTTTGTGAAGATCTTCCAGATCTGCGGAGAGGCGCTACATCTGCAAGCCGTAGTGCTGTCGGATCATCTTCTGAGCAAGTGAGTGTATAGTCACTTTCATCTTACACATAAATATGAAGTATTTTATAAAATACGTGTTATGTGTATATTTATATATATTGTTGTTTATATGCGCGAGTGCATAGTTACTTTCTTCTAATACATAAATATAAAGTATTAGCTATGAAATACATGATATGTGTTAGATATTAATTATCTATTTGAGGTGGATTGGAATTGATGTTTTTGTACGGGTGTTAAATGATTTAAATTGTGTTCGTATTTATATCTACGAAAATGTTGGGTAGAACATGGGTAGATGGAATAGTTGGTGACGATGCGACTTCGTGCCTATTGTGTAAGCCCTGGTGACTATGAGACGTAGTGCCAATTGTATGAACCCAGGTGACTATGAGACGTAGTGCCTATTGTGTAAGCCCTGGTGACTATGAGACGTAGTGCCAATTGTATGAACCCAGGTGACTATGAGACGTAGTGCCTATTGTGTAAGACCTGGTGACTATGAGACGTAGTGCCAATTGTATGAACCCTGGTGACTATGCGACGTAGTGCCTATTGTATAAACCGTGGTAGCAAATGGACTGTATGCCAGTTCCTTAGGTAAACCCTTAGGAATGAATGAAGAAAGTATAATCGATTCTTAGGGTAAAACCTTAAAGAAGATAATGGGGATGGGTATTTGGGTTGATTGTTGATAATTGAATATAATAAATGTATTATTGTGGGTTGAAAACCCTATATGCTCACCAGGCTCCCAAGCCTGACCCACTCAGTTTTCTTTGTATCACAGGTATCAATACGAAGACATAATTCACTGAGAGAATAAAGGAGATGTAAATCATTAGTGTAAATAAATGTAAGTTCTGTTTATGCTTATGTTCCTGTATTGACGATGACATCCCAAACGTTTTAAAATGAATAAAATACGTTTCTTCGAAAATGTTTTAATAACGTATTTATCATGTTTTTCTGGGGACAAATTCCGCAACACTTTTATTAAAGAAGTACTCTGATTTTTATTAAGCATAAACAAAGTCGGTCTTTTCTGGCCGTAAAATTGGGGATGTCACGGGGATTGTTTATGTTTAGGGGATGAGTAGATCTGTTTCGGGGACGAGGATTATCCAGTTATTTTTCAACATTCGAGGTGAGTTTCCTTACTGAGTTTAGTGGGTCGAAGGTACCAAGGCCAGCCCATGTTTATGTTATGCTGATAAAATGCTAGTTGTCTTCGTGACTCTTGCATGTACCTATGTTTTTATGCTAGTGGATTAAGCTTTGATGTCGGGTGGAGCCCAATGACTATATGTATGCTATATATATTATCTGTGTATGTGATTATATGCTTTCCGAGCTCAGCTCGATGACTAGGCGGGGCCCACTGTATGTTTATTGTATGTTGGTATGTGGTATTTTGGAGGAACTCACTGAGCTTTGTGCTTATGGTTTTCATTTTATGTTTTCAGGTACCTCTAGTTCCAAGGGGAAGAGCTCGGGATGACTACATCACACACACACACACACCATTGGGATTTTGGTATGATGTTTTACACTGATTTATGACAATTTGATACACTGGTTTATTTCAAATGTTTGGATGATATGGAAAATTACTATTTTATCTAATATTAAATCAAAAAATTTTGGGACCATATTTTTAGATGATACAAGTTGGTATCAGAGACTTGGTTTGAGGGATTCGGGCACACTCTCGGGTGTGTCTGAACTCAAACTAAGGATTTGGTGGAAATTTTCAAAAGGAAATAATTTTTTATATAAAAGGACTTTTAAAGGGAAAGGGTGTGGTGCATGCAGTCAACCGAGCTCAAGTAAGTTATCCGAAAATAACCATGCATGTTTATATATGATATGAATTGTGAATTGTGAATCGCATGCTAGAGTAGGGCTAAGGATCTAGGAGAGATGCCTTTGTATGCCTGTTGTATGAGCTTATAGATTTGCATGCTAGTACTGATCAGTCAGTGATAGGATGGGCTAATTAGGTTATGCTCAGTTATGTTTACTTGATGCCCGAATGATGCTTGCTTTGTACTTTTAGGAGTTCTTGCTAATCCCAGCTAGTTAGTAAGCGAATATGCTAAGTTACATATTATGGAAACTAAATAATTCCAGAAGGCTGGGTCTAGCTCTATTGCGCAACTATTGTCTGAGTCCAACCATTATAGGGAGAGACCTCTCATTCGAAGAATTATCTAGTTTTTGTAATATGTAATTGTATTCGTGAGCTAGGTGGAGGTGGATAGCATGAGTTCCTTCTGCAGCTGACGACAGAGAGTGGTGTGGAGTCTGCCCTAGGAGAACCTAGGATGAGATTTAATGTTGAGATCCCTAGCTACGAGGGATCTGTTGGTTATAGAGTAACTTGGCTGAGTGAAGGCATTTCTTGAGGAAAGTATGGATAGATGTGGAAGGTAGTATGGGCCCGTACTACTAGAAGCAGAGGATCCCTACTCGATTCAAGGAGGGTTGTAATGAAGCTAGGGAGCTTGTGTAGTTATGATTTCCCCGATATGCATTGATTCTTATTGTGATAGTTTTATGGTCTATTTTCAGTATGGTGGTATTGCGAGGCAGGCCAGTGGGCAATTTTTGTGTTGGGGAGGGTTCAGGCTCGGGTTCTGGAGCCAGGAAACTTGACGACCAGAAGAGGGAGTTCATCTCGTCTGAGATTAAGCGCGGCATCCTTGATCAGGCTCATGTGATCTTTGGTATGGTCAAGGAAGGTATCCTAGAGATCCTGGATGAGAGATTGAGCAGCTTTCGCTCTGAGATTGTAGCTCTAATTGGGACGCGCTCTCTGACCTTCAGGGAGTTTCGGGCTTGTGGAGCGCCAGACTATCATGGTGTCACACCCTCGAACCAGACGGCGGAAACGTCTGGGGGCTTGTGCGTGACTTCATCTTGAAATATCATTACAGTGAATATAATTGAAACATAACATCATCATCATCACACATGTAATATTACAACATTCATGGTTTACATCGTGTATTGTATTTGAATATTACATGCCAAAATAGTAAGAGTATGATGAAACAAAATATAACACAATATCCATTAGTTTGTTTTGTTCATACCGCTTCAACGATTTCCTGAGAATACAAGTTATTTTGAAAAAACGGTCAACATAAAAATGTTAGTGAGTTCATAAGCATGTTTGTGAAAATGATTTGTATAACTTTGAAAACCACCAGAAAATCCGATATTTTCTGAAAACTGTTTAGTGTGTTTGTGTTAGATCTTGTATTAATACATGTATGTTATTGTTATTTGACTAAAAAGGTAAATAGATTGTAGAGAGAGAATGTAAGAGCATGTAACGAGAATGTTCCCAGATAACCCACTGTTGACTAAATAGAAAGGTCTTCCATAAACTTCATAACGTTAATTCATCTAAGCGAGCCGTCATAACCATATTAATTTATGACAATTTCACATGTCTTGGCATCGTTGGACACCGACGGAAAATAGAATAAGGTTTTTGTCACCCTAGACTGAGTTAGTCTAACTATAACGAACAGCTCAGGTGTGGGGTGTCATCCCCGTATAAATCTATACACAAATCCCCGCTCTCCCTTCAAAAGACTCTGGTTATAACTACAGGCTACGATCATACACTTAATAGGTGTCAACCGATAAAAACTCGCTAGATCCTTAACCGAACTTAAGCGAAGAAAAATGTATAAACTCATACTAGGTCCAATGATCCATATAAGTGAACCACTAAGGCATCGCAAAACATGTAAATCATTTCAAGACCTAAAAGGAATGAGATTATATAACATGGGCCCAAAATATATGTGAAAGGACAACTAAGGCCCATTTCACATCTAAGGTATTTATAGACCCAAATAGCATGCAAATAGTATCCACTAAAATAGCATAAAAAGAATGACGCATATAAAACTCATTCCTAGGCCCAATAAACATGTAAGTGGACCACTAAGGCCCACTATACGTGTCTATTATTTCCAGGCTCAAAAGGAATGTGAATGTCTTTCCTAAGCCCAATATACATGTAAAAGGACACTAAGGCCCACTAAACATATATATTATTTCCAGGCCCAATAAGGATATGAATACCTATCCCGAGCCCAATATACATGTAAAAGGACACTAAGGCCCACTAAACATGTAAATTATTTCCAGGCCCAATAAGGATATGAATATCGTTTTTAACCCGTTTGTTATTGTTTTGTTTATTTTAGCTTGATTATTTATAAAGTTGATATAAAAAGCCCACTTTTGTAAAAATGACGTTCTTGGCCCAACAAGCCAAAAATTTAGGATTAAGGCCCAATTTTTGTAAGAATAACACTTTAGTCTCCATTTTGTTCAAAACTTGTTTTGATAACTATTTTGTAGTAAAAATAACATTTTAAAACCCCTTTTTGTCAAAAATGACATTCTTGGCTTGATTTTTGTGAAATACACATTTTCTGGTTTTTGAGCTTTTCCGACCTAGTTGTTTGAAAATTTGTAGAAAAATCATCGTAAGTCGAAATTTGGATCCGTAAACTCTCAAAGTTTAGAAATTTTGTCTAATTTGTTCAAAAATTTTATCATAATTTTTAATGGCTTCTAACAAGTGTGAAATTGTTCATCTTCACAGGTTGGTCCGAAATTATTTCAAATATGATAGGCAGTTTTGTAAAATTCGCCAAAAATTGTAGAAAAATCGTATGAAAACGTGCGAGTAGTCATTTTAAAGGTATAAACCTGAACTTTATCCATGTAAAACAGTTTTGAAAAACACTTCCATTTGGATGGTCAAAACAGTCCGAGATTGGACCAAAAGTTTTCTGTCAAGGGCTGTTTTGTGAGTTTAGTTTATAAATCTTTGAACACAACACTTATTTTTGCTATATCAAGTATAAAAATCCCAGATCTACATATTTACATGTAATACTTGTGATAAAACATACTTTTCTCAAGATTCATGTGAAGATCCTAGTGATAAACTTCAAGTTTCTTAACATATTTTTAGATTAGTGAAGAAATCAACACATAATCAGCAAATTATTCATGGAAAACACACACAGACATGCATATACACATAGATCTACACAAAGAAACTTGTATTCTCCCCTAAAATCATATAAAAACAGAAAACAAGGGGTATGAACTCACCTTGGGGTTTGGATTTCGGTTTTGATGAAGATAAGAAGAAAGTGGTGTAAGTTATGACTCTAGCTAGCTTCTTGAAGTGATCTTCAAATCTTGATGAGTTCTAGGGAGCATGGTCACGAATTTGAGGTGGTAAGAGGAGTGAATTAAGTTTAAAGATGTAGTAAATCAACTTAGCTTGTGAGATCTTACCAATGATGATGATCTTTGATGAAAAATTCCTCTTGAAACACACACTAATTCTCGAAATTTTAGAGGAAGATGAAGGAGTTCTTGAGAGAGTTTGAAGTAGTTCGAATGAGAAAAATGGAGGTGGAGTGGTGGGATTTCGGCCAAAGGGGTAGAAGAAGAGAGGGAGAAGAGATAAGGAGTTTTGCATGAAGGGTAATACACTTCTTGATACATGTGATCACCTAGATGTATGTTATGAAATTATGAGTTGTCATTAGCCTAGTCCATGCATTCTTCCATTATTATTATTATTATTATTTTGAATATGGGCTGAAAATTTTGGGCTAGATGAAGAAGAGAATTTAAATTGGGCTATTACTTGCCTTGGCTCGAAATCATGAGACCCAATAATCACTTCTCGGCCCATTGGGCCCTTATTGATGATCACGGCCCAATGAAGTCTAATTAAAGAGATTTAGGGTCCATTAGGGCTATTGGGATTTGTTGTGGCCCAAATTGGCCCACATGGCACATTAGAGGTAAACTAATTCGTTTTAGGCCCAATAATAAAATCTTAGTCCATAAAGAACTTGAACCGGGATTTCTAAGGTTTTCAACCCTTAGTTGAACATATGAGACGTATTTGAATGAGAATAGAGTATAGTATTTACTTAGAGTATAGGCTTTTACAATGGATGATGTTTATATGAGAATAGAATTTCCTAGCTAAAAATGCTAGTTGTGACACATGGGGCTAGGGACCCCATTACGAGCAGCAGGTGGTTGGAAGATGTTGCCAACACCTTCCGTATCAGTCGTTTTCCCGAGAGGGACAAGGTCAGGCTAGCATCTTGCCTCCTGAAGGACAGGGTTCGTGATTGGTAGGAGGAAGTAGGGCATGTTTTGGGATGTGATACTATTGATTCGATGACCTGGAGTGATTTCTCTACCAGGTCCCAAGTCGAGTTTGCACTGGTGATCGAGGTGCAGCAGCTGGCGCGAGAGTTTCAGGATCTCCGTCAGACTACTGAAACGGTGACCGAGATCACTGTTATGTTCAAGTAAAGGTCCCTTCTTGTTCCACAGTATGTAGCAGACAAGTAGAAGAAGAAGGCTCGGTACCACGAGATGTTAAAGAGCGATATCCAACAATTTGTGAGTCGATCCAGCTGCAAGACGCTGGAAGACAAGATAGCGAGGGCTAGAGAGATGGATATTGACTTGGAGACAGAGAGGAAGAGGAAACCAAATTCTGTTGTGAGTGTTGAGGGTTCGGGTAAGCGGCCCAAGGTATCTGATTCTAGACCGAAAGGCCAACAAGGTTGTAGCCGCTATGGTAGGTGCGGAAAGGTGCACGCAGGAACGTGCAGAGCGGGTGGTTCTGGCTACTTCAAGTGCGATCGTACTGGACATATCAGTAGAGATTGTACTGCTACAACCCCGTCACTCCAGTATCTGATCTAATTTGCTTTCAGTGCAATCATAGCGGCCACAAGAAGGCCCATTGTCCGAGTTTGGCTACAACAGGACCGGTGTCAGCACCCGCTCCTGCAACATTGAGGATTACTGACGGTTGTCTGGGCCAGGCAGATGCGCTAATAACGAAGAGCAGAGGATTCCAGCTGACGACAGAGGAGGCGCGTCTAGCTCCTGACATTCTGGCGGGTATGTATCTTTTCCTAATCTCTTTATTTATATTGAATTGTTGCTTAAATTTACGTGTTTTATTTTAGGATCGTTCCTTGTGAACGACATCTCTGCCTTGGTATAATTCGATTCAGGGGCTACCCGATCTTTTGTATCTCTTGCGCTTAGCAAGAGATTTGTTGGAGCTCCAGGGGAGCTGGATCGCTCTCTAGATGTGGAGATTGTTGATGATAGGACGATCAGGGTCGCGAGGGTTCATCGGGATTGTACTCTTCAGTTGTTCAGCGAGCAATATCCAGTGGATTTAGTTCCCATCCCTCTGTGCAGGAACACGGTTATCGTGGGCATGGATTGGATTAAGACATAAGCCTTTTAGGATTAGGGTTTGAGCTTAATGCCTTTGGGATGGTTCTTAATGGGTAAAGTTGGAAAATTTACCCTTCTATACGTATTATCAATCTAGATCTTGAAGATAGGGCTTCAGTTTGAAGAATGGTGGCTTAATGCATTAAGTGGGTTAGCTGATCGAAGAACTCGACGAGTTCTTAAGGGAACTCGGCGAGTTGAGATGGGTTTGTCCCGATTCTGTTGAAAAAGGAGGAGGTCGGCGAGTTGGATCAATATATCGCGATTATGTGCTTTATAGAAACTTGGCGAGTTGTGGGATAACTCGAAAAGTTGAGTCAACTCAGAGCATTGACTTTGACTTTGACTTTGGCCAAGTTTGACCTTTAAGGGGTTTTGAAATATTGATAGGTATCTAAGGGATTGTTTATGTTTAGGGGTTGAGTAGAGGTGTTTAGGGGACGGGGATTATCCAGTTATCTTTCAGCATTCGATGTGAGTGTCCTTACTGGGTTTAGCTGGTCGAAGGCACAAAGGTCGAGCCATGTTTATGTAATGCTGATAGGATGCTAGATGTCTTTGTGACTCTTGCATGTACCTATGTTTTTATGCTAGTAGACTAAGGTCTGATGTCGGGCGGAGCCCGATGACTATCTGTACGCTATGTATATTATATGTGTATGTGATTATATGCTTTTCGAGCTCAGCTCGATGACCGAGCGTGAACACCGGACGGGGCCCTATGACTGCACGGGGCTCACTGTATGTTTATTGTATGTTGGTATGTGGTATTTTGGGGGAACTCACTAAGTTTTGTGCTTACGGTTTTCAATTTATGTTTCAATACCTCTTGTTCCAATGGGGTAGAGCTCAGGATGACTGCATCGTACATACCATTGGGTTTTTGTTATGATGTTTTACGCCGATTTATGACAATTTGATACATTGGTTTATTTCAAATGTTCGGATAATATGGAAAATTACAATTTTATCTAATATTAAATCAAAAATTTTTGGGACCATATTTTTGGATGATACACATGCACCACACCCTTTCTTTAAAAACATTTCTTTTTTAAAAACCTTACCTATTCCTCAATTTGAGTTCAGACACACCCGAGATTATGTTTGAATCCCTCAAAGCAAGGCTCTAATACCAACTTGTAACGTCCGGAAAATAAGATCTGTTTTTTTTTCATTTTTAGATTAATAAAATAGTAAACCATGTCATTGTCATAAAACCAAGGTAATCAAATTTTATTAATACATCATCAATATCAGAGTAAATCACAAAATGCGAAATCGAGTCGTCTGTGCTCTGTAATCATCCCCGAATCTTCCCTTTTGGAACCAGAAGTACGTGAAACATAAACTGAAAACCATAAGCACAATGCTTAGTGAGTTCCCTAAATTACCACATACCATACATAATAAAAACGTAATGGGCCTCACTCGGTATACAAATATGTCAGTCATCAGGCCGTGCTCGGTAAGCATATTAATTCATAAGCATATAAATACATACAATAATCATAAAAACAATATCATAGAATATAGTCATCGAGCCCCGCCCGGTAACATAGCAACGCGTACACATGAAAGAGCCACGGATGCATCTAGCATCCTAACACAATAAACCATGGGTCGGCATTGGTGCCTTCGACCCACTAAACACAGTGAGGAAACTCACCTCAGACAGCTGAATCTCACGGATAAATCTCTGGCTATTGTTCCGCTAAAATCCTCGCACTATCAATCACAAAATAACATCCAACTAACAATTGGATCCTGACTCACACTAAGAGTCCAAAATAGGGTAAAAGATCTTTTTACCCTTTACCCAGTCTTGGCCCATGGCCAAGACCCAATCCAATTGTCTAAAAAGCCCAAAATCTAAATTTTTTACCCAAGGCCCACATATGGCCTTATTTTCTTAATTGGGCCTAAATCCTTTCGTGCGCCTTCAACCAAAAGAGTCCAATAAAATATTAATGGCCCAAAAATAGAATTTTGATGGCCTAACAAGGCTTAAGAATACTAAGGTCCAACATGGGTCCACATCTGAGAAGCCCACTGCTGAGTATGTAGGGCGTACTCAGCTTATACGCTTGGCGTATTGGCTTTAGGGCTTGTACACGTAGCGTACCTACTTGTAGGCCCAGTGTACTCCCCTGTTTGTCCAACTTCCATTTTTCAGCTCTTAATTGATTAAGACTTCAGCCTAAACTCATATCTGACTTCCTTAAGGTGATTTATCATGTAAAATTGGCAACTTTACGTGCACGCATGGCTCAATGAGGCTCTTAGAGCTCAAAGGAGCTTAACAAATGACTTAACACATGCATGAGTCCATAAATGCCAAAAAGATTGCATTTTTATGCTTAAGGGACCCTTAAAATGTCCAAATCTACAAGTTTTAGCTTCTAAAACGGCCTTAACTCATCAATACCAACCAAAAGCGACAAAAAATGATCATAACAAGATAAAGAGTAGATCCATGCAAAGAGTAGACAAGCTTTGAACTTTATACGCAAAAAGCTACGAAATAAAGAAGCTAAAGTTGGATCTCTAAGCGCTCCTCCAAAGAATGAGTCTTCAAACTTCTTCTTCTACCACTTCAAGACGGACAACACCCACCAAAGGTCAAAACAGGAGCACAAGAGCACCACACAAGGCAAAGAGACGAATTAGGGATTTTAGGGGTAAGGAGGTTGGGTAAACATGGTCAAAAGAGGTTATCACATGGCTTATATATGGTGCAAGCCCTAAAATTAGGGTTTCAAATCTGCTCACGTACGCCAGCGTACGTAGATGAGCTCCACGTCCAAGTAAGGCTAGTACGGTAAGCGTATCACTCAGTACGCCCCGCGTACTAGCTGAGGGACCATTTTGCAAACTTGTTCAAAATAAGGACTAATTATGAAACTTACTAAGTTCAAGTGTTACACATGAGTCGATATTTGAGGATGGTACGATACTCTACAGGAGACATATGTTGGCCAATCCCATCTATATGGATAGCTAGAAGAAAATCTTGAGCATGTATTGCACGTAAACACTGGAAAACTGCTTTTTGTCGAGCCGTCATGATGAAATGCACTTCCATATCTTGGACAGTTTTACTAAAAGGGGCACCTGCCAATGTACTCTGGGATTTAAGGGGGAGTGTCCTCAATCACCCCGCACAATCCATTGTCAAAGAACAACGTCATCTTCTCCATGTGAACAGGTTGGCACGTCCTCACCCCCAATGGCGGCTTTCCGATGCCAACTAGGAATAGCCCCTCACACGAGGTCCAAAAGAGCTCGGTTTTCTTGATATTCAACCGAAGACTCAATTTTGGGTCAATAACCTTAATGATGTCTAACGCTTTGGTCACCTCCTCGACTCCTCCGAATCTCCAATAAGTATGTCATCATCAAGATATCATGCATGTAGAAGAAGCTTGCAATTGTTTCTAATATCATGCAAGAGCAACTACAACACAAGGACAAAGAGAAGTGGTTCCAAGGGGTCTCCTTGTTAAACTCCAGTACTAAACCAAATATGTGTGTCTCATAGATACAATCTTGTTGCTTGACTATATAGGAATTCTACCCACAAGGATATAGCACCTCAATCTGACATCATGAAGTAATGCGGATCTGTCAACAAGGTTTAAGGCATTGGAGAAGTCAACAGTAAGCATGGAAAGAGACCCGTCATGGACATAGATGGATTTAAAGAATATTGAATTTATCTGCTCCTTTAGTGTTTTAGATTCTTAAGTTTTATTAATTTCGAAGTATTGAATGCTTTAATATTGATGACACTTATATTTCAAGCCTTTTTTTTTAGGGTAAATTACACCAATAGTCCCTTGTGCACACGCCGTGTTTAGTCCCTATTTTCAAAAATTAACTCGGACCGTCCCTTTTTTGGTTAAAAGTTACACGTTTCATCCCTCATCAGTTTAAATCTATGTGTTTCATCCCTTACAAGACTTGAAAAGACTATATTTCCCTTGTTTATTTTCTTTTTGATTGTTGAATTTTTTTAATTATATTATATAAAAAATAATATGGGCCTTCACCTTACACACCTTACCCCCGTTTAGCTAAATACCCTAAATCTCCCCTCCGTTTCTATATGTTTGTCTGAAAATCTCACCTCCCCGATAAAGCCAAAATCCGGCCACCGGAGGTAATCATCATCCTCTTCAGACCACTGGGATCCTCCCCTTTACACCAACGATTTCATCCCCTGTAAGTAATCATCGCCATCTCCTCCAATCCCCCACCGTCGCCTCCAAGCCACCGCCACCTCCTCACATGTGCGCTGCCACTGTGGAGATCGATTATGGAGCTCGACGGACCACAACCATCCTCTCTGTCTCTCATCCTTCTCTAATCTGAATACTCTATCTTCAAGCCTTCACCTTCATCGTCTCAGATCACCACCACCTAGGGTTTCATTTCAGATCGCGATAGTCGCCTAGGGTTTGTCTCGGATCGCTCAACCTTCTTGAGCATCAAACATGATAAAATATGTGGATCTTCAGCGACTTCTTCCCTATAAGCTCCTCTTCTTGTACCTTTCATTCATGTTTGTGAAGAAGAGATCTGTTGTTGGTGATCTACAGTGGTTATGGCGAGATATGGTGGTGATGGCATTGACCGATAATGTTGTTAGTATCGCCGGTGGTGTTGTTAATTTGCCTAATTTCCATCTTAATTGTCATAATCATTTAATTAATGTCCAACACATGTAAATTGGTCATATAACCGGTTTTTTATGTATTTATATCCTTCGATCCACATAAATTCGTGTAATTTACTATTTGCAGGAGAAAGGAGGAGAACGGGTGGTTTCCGATGGTTCTGGTGGTGCTGGTTTCCCGGAAAGGTAAAAGGAAAAGGGAAAGAGAAGGGGAGGGGTGGGGTGGGGACATCTGATTTTTTTTATTTTTTTTATAATCTAAAACTGATAAAGTAATAAAAGAAAATGAAAAAAGAAATTATTAAGGGTAAAATAGTCATTTTATGTCAACAGGGACTAAGCGTGCAAGATAAAACAAATTCAGGGATGGTCTGAGTTAATTTTTGAAAATAGAGACTAAACACGCTTTTTGACATATGCACGAGGGACTACCGGTGTAATTTACCCTTTTTTTAATGACTTTCGCAATGTAATTAAATATGGTTGTAAATTTTATTCGATGACAAAATTTTCACTCTTTTTTGATTGGATGTTCATGCTGTCACGTGTGTAAACAAGCATCTAACACAAAGTAATCTGTCGGAAAACTTACATTAATTTATGAAAGTCACTTTCATGTGCTCTAAGTAGTTTGATGTTAATGCTGTTTTATTGTTAAAGTAAGAAAGTTGTAGCCGATAACTAACATTAATATGAATTAAATTATACATTTTGTATTATTGTGTGATGGGTGGGCTATATATTTCAGTTGAGTACAGCAAAAAATAATAGAAGCAATTAATATTTGAAATTATTAAGCTTATTCTAATTTGAAGAAATTTGATTATATTTTCAAAAATCTTAAACGAATAGTACTTTTGAGCATTTTTGTCCGGCACTACAATATTCTAAAAGCCAAGATCAAGTTTAGTAATACAAAGAGTCGGGTTTCTAACTGTAATACTAAATTATATATATATATATATATATATATATATATATATATATATATATATATATATATATATATATATATATATATATATATATATATATATATATATATATATATATATATATAGGGTTATGATTAAATGTGAAACTCAAGTATAGTGTGATTGTATAACTTAATGTGGGCCGTTATATTAAAAAAATCTGATGACTATGAATTAAGGGCAAATTAATTAAATTTTTAGATACTCTTTAAAAAATTGAGTGATAAAATCGTGCACAATGGTAGTTATGTCATTCTGTAGAAATTTAAATTAGGAATGGTCGATTAATATGGGTACGCTTCTATTTTTTTATATTCATTATCTATCACTCCAAATATTTAGGAAGGTGTGGTGATGATTTGATCATGTGAAGAAACGATTAGCAAGTCAAGAATAATGAAATCAGTATATATCGAAGAATCGACCACAACATTCATTTTTCATATTCTTGATGTATGGAACCATATAAATAATGTAATTAATTATTGCTTTCATTATTTCTGATTGAATCGTGTATTTATATACTAAGTTTGAAGAGATTAAATTGTTTTTCACGTTAATTCTTATTGAACCGATTAAGGTTGTCGTTATTCATATATTTTATTAGAATCATGTATTATTGAAGAATAGAACACCATTCTTGAAGAATTTGATTTTTTTTCTTTTTTGAAAATTATGTGATGTTTTGATAGCAACCCGTTCACATACATAATTGAATTAGTTTGTTTAATAACGAAAGTAGTATGCCCTTTATTGGTTTTTTGTTTGAGTTTATTTATTCATATGCTTTTTTTTTTGTTAAGAACAAGTTTTGAATAAAAAAATAAAGTGATTGCACAAAATATATTCTTCAAGAACACACATTGATAATTCGTTGTAAGTAGCTTTCGTTATGTTTTTTTTAATAATTATGGGAATTTCAAACTTATTTTATGATAAAAACTAAGAAATAATGAGAAGGCAGATCATGTATTCTTAAAGAATTCCAATATTTATATACATATTTTTCACAATAGATGAATGTTTTTATGTTTTTGTTAACAAGTTATGAAAAAGGAAAATCATTTATATAATACATATTATGTTAGAATGTTTTGTGTTTACTTTGATAAAAGAAATTTTCTTCATATTGCTTATGAATTATGCAGATATAACATTTATTGTTTGTTAAAAGTAAGAAAAATGAGAAGGACACATCTTATATTCTTAAAGAATGTAATTGCTATTTGAATCCACATATATAAACAAAATGAACATCTCTTATTAGTAAAATAAAGGAATTGTTTGTTTAATCTAGTTATTCTTATAGAATCTATACATTTGTTATATCTTTTTTTATCAAATCATAAGTTTGTTTATGTTAAGGTTTTTATCAACATATTTTTACACACTGTGGATTTTTGGTATATAGTTACAGAAAAATATTGTTTGTTTCTCACATATATTGCACATGATACATGCCAAAATGGAATACACACAAATAATATTCTTTAAGAATAAAGAAAATCGGGAAAAAAGAAAGCAAGAACGACCCCTCCTTTTCTATTTCTTAAGTTGTAGGTCTGAATAAAAAGACAAGAATAAGGAGAGCCAGATGTACAAAATGATGCGTAGTGTCGGGTTAAATTTGAAGATCGGAGTAGAAGGAGTAAAGAGAGGACGATTTTAATAAGTGTAAGTTGCATGTCAGAATAAAGAAAAAAGAAGAAGTAATCTCACAGAGAGTCAGAGGTAGATGTAGAAGACGATGAATAGTAGTTGGGTAAAATTACTAAAGAGCAGAGGTAAAAGGCAATAAAGAGAGGAATATTAAACTGCTACGTGATCTCGTAAATTTCCATAAATATAGGAACGTAATATTTTGTTAGTAAATTAATATTATACAATTTTCCTAATTTGCCCCTAGATGGTGATTGGTCCAGAATTGGCTATACAGCCATACAATAACTAAGGTTCATATATGAACCTAACTCTCTCTCTCTCTCTCTCTCTCTCTCTCTCTCTCTATATATATATATATATATATATATATATATATATATATATATATATATATATATATATATACTAATGATGTGCCCGCGCAAAGTGGCGGGGGCGAATAGTTTTTTTTTGACAATTAATTCATTTGAAAAATGTTATATTCAATGAACACAAGACATATAAATGTTGTTATTGACAATTAGTTTAATTCGGTGGGTATTTTTTTCGCCATTAATCAGTGGACACATATTGTTGTACAAGGAACGACGACAAATAGTTTCTTTTGAAAACATGTCACCGTTTTACAATAAATTATATTATTTTTTTGTAGTGATATCGTATATAATTTACATATACTATGTTTGTTTAAACATTTGTTAGATTTAGGTAAAAAAACGATTTTTTTTCTCAAAATATCTGAAATGTTCATCAGATTTCATATTTGTTTTTGAAATTCCGGAATTTTGTTTTTCCAAAATCTGGAATGTTGGTCCAAAATCAGGATTTTTGGTCCATAATTACAGAATATCGGTCCGAAATGTTTTTTTTGTCAAAAAAAAGTTGAAGATTGGAGTAGAAGGAGTAAAGAGAGGACGATTTTAATAAGTGTAAGTTGCATGTCAGAATAAAAAAAAAAAAAAAAAGAAGTAATCTCACAGAGAGTCAGAGGTAGATGCAGAAGACGATGAATAGTAGTTGGGTAAAATTACTAAAGAGTAGAGGTAAAAGGCAATAAAGAGAGGAATATTACGTGATCTCGTAAATTTCCATAAATATAGGAACGTAATATTTTGTTAGTAAATTAATATTATACAATTTTCCTAATTTGCCCCTAGATGGTGATTGGTCCAGAATTGGCTATACAGCCATACAATAACTAAGGTTCATATACGAACCTAACTCTCTCTCTCTCTCTCTCTATATATATATATATATATATATATATATATATATATATATATATATATACACACTAATGATGTGCCCGCGCAAAGTGGCGGCGGCGAATAGTTTTTTTTTGACAATTAATTCATTTGAAAAATGTTATATTCAATGAACACAAGACATATAAATGTTGTTATTGACAATTAGTTTAATTCGGTGGGTATTTTTTTCGCCATTAATCAGTGGACACATATTGTTGTACAAGGAACGACGACAAATAGTTTCTTTTGAAAACATGTCACCGTTTTACAATAAATTATATTATTTTTTTGTAGTGATATCGTATATAATTTACATATACTATGTTTGTTTAAACATTTGTTAGATTTAGGTAAAAAAAACGATTTTTTTTCTCAAAATATCTGAAATGTTCATCAGATTTCATATTTGTTTTTGAAATTCCGGAATTTTGTTTTTCCAAAATCTGGAATGTTGGTCCAAAATCAGGATTTTTGGTCCATAATTACAGAATATCGGTCCGAAATGTTTTTTTTATCAAAAAAAAGTTGAAGATCGGAGTAGAAGGAGTAAAGAGAGGACGATTTTAATAAGTGTAAGTTGCATGTCAGAATAAAGAAAAAAGAAGAAGTAATCTCACAGAGAGTCAGAGGTAGATGTAG
Organism: Lactuca sativa; assembly: GCF_002870075.4. Lineage (NCBI taxonomy): Eukaryota > Viridiplantae > Streptophyta > Magnoliopsida > Asterales > Asteraceae > Lactuca > Lactuca sativa. The sequence continues at coordinate 19,171,957 of NC_056631.2, forward strand.
AAGACGATGAATAGTAGTTGGGTAAAATTACTAAAGAGTAGAGGTAAAAGGCAATAAAGAGAGGAATATTAAACTGCTACGTGATCTCGTAAATTTCCATAAATATAGGAACGTAATATTTTGTTAGTAAATTAATATTATACAATTTTCCTAATTTGCCCCTAGATGGTGATTGGTCCAGAATTGGCTATACAGCCATACAATAACTAAGGTTCATATACGAACCTAACTCTCTCTCTCTCTCTCTCTCTCTCTCTCTCTCTCTATATATATATATATATATATATATATATATATATATATATATATATATATATATATATATATATATATATATATATATATATATATACTAATGATGTGCCCGCGCAAAGTGGCGGCGGCGAATAGTTTTTTTTTTGACAATTAATTCATTTGAAAAATGTTATATTCAATTAACACAAGACATATAAATGTTGTTATTGACAATTAGTTTAATTCGGTGGGTATTTTTTTCGTCATTAATCAGTGGACACATATTGTTGTACAAGGAACGACGACAAATAGTTTCTTTTGAAAACATGTCACCGTTTTACAATAAATTATATTATTTTTTTGTAGTGATATCGTATATAATTTACATATACTATGTTTGTTTAAACATTTGTTAGATTTAGGTAAAAAAAAAACGATTTTTTTTCTCAAAATATCTGAAATGTTCATCAGATTTCATATTTGTTTTTGAAATTCCGGAATTTTGTTTTTCCAAAATCTGGAATGTTGGTCCAAAATCAGGATTTTTGGTCCATAATTACAGAATATCGGTCCGAAATGTTTTTTTTTTGTCAAAAAAAAGTTGTATTTTTCTTGACCCATTTTGAATTAAGTGGTAATTTTTCTAAAAACAATTTTTTTATTTTTTTCTTAGAATCTATATTAAAGTGTGGTTAGCTTACTTAACTTCCCTTAGAAAAATATAACTAAAAAATTATGCAATGGTGCATTTGTTATTTAAAAAAAATGGTTATTTTGACTATTTCATTTGGCCCAAAAATTTTAAGCCAAAACATTAATAAACCATTAATTCCAAACAAAAATAGATGAAACACAATAACACATGTTACATGGAGATGACCGAGGATTTCTTTCCCTTGTGGGTTGAAATGTTCAATTTAGGATTAAGTGTCTTTTTCAATCATGTTTTATTAAAAATTAATTTTGTTTAACCTTGTTTTTTATACATTGCTATTTCTTTACTATTTCTTTCTGAATAAAAAATCATTTTTATTAAGAGCAATAAAATATAAAAAATGCAACCAAACATTTTTTAGTTCATAACCCCTCAGACTAACTCGAGAAGTAGCTTCTACCACACATATAATATTAAAATGGCACAATAGACATTCATTCACTTTGACCAGCTTCTGCCCTTGTTCACAATTTGAAAAATTAATCTTATACCATGGTTTCAAACAGCCATTTATATAATACTTTACAAGGGTTAATAAGATAAGAGAAAGAAAAGAAGACATGAAAGATATGGTATGACAGTCACACTTGTACTTTTTGTTGTTTCCAATCGAATCCCTAATAATAAAACCTAAATATCACTGTGTTTAACACGCACACAGAGAGAGAGAGAGAGAGAGAGAGAGAGAGAGAGAGAGAGAGAGAGAGAGAGAGAGAGAGAGAGAGAGAGAGAGAGAGAGAGAGAGAGAGAGAGAGAAAGAGAGATGATAGTGTCAGAAAGAAAGATAAGATGTTCAAAACATGCTCAAAATCACTAAATCAAAACCTGTCATGCCTCAAAGCAAGCTTCAAAACCTATAATAACTAAACTAAAATAAGAATCAAAAGATGTTGAAAAAAAATTATAAAGTGATGTATGGATTAAACAATAAAGGTTCAGGAGATAAATAAAAATGATTTACTAAAAATCAGTGTTGCAAATATCGGCCTAGGCAGCCGATTAATCGGCGCCTAGGCGTTTGGCTGTCCTCGACTGTCGATATTTATAGCTAATCGGGCTATATAATCGGAGGTGGTCAAAGTCGGTCAAAGACGGGTCTTGGCGGGTCTAGGCACCCAAATCGGTCAACAAAAGTCAACGCAATTTTAAAAAAATTAAGGGCAAAATTGTAAAAAATGTAACAAATGCTTCTAGGGTTGCTTCCATTTTCTCATTCGATGCTGTCAAAATAAAATCGACATTCTCTCTGTCTCTCTGAACCACGAACGAGAATGAACAAAGGGAAATTAATCGCATCTTCTTCTTTCGTTCACCTTCAACAATCTCACGCCGTCGTTTTTAGCTCTGGCCCCCGGTTCGTCATCTCCTTCAAGCAACGATGTCGCAGTCTCCTTCCAAGCTCCAGTTCACGACTTCAGCTTATCGGTTCCAAAATCAACTCTTGAAGTTTATCGATTCCAAAATCAACTCTTCTTCCGACTTCAACTCCTCTTGTCAACACTAATTGAGTTATCCAGGTTCGTTTTTACTTCTAACTCTTCTTCCGACTTCTCACTTATCGGTAGCATGTTTGTTGACCATGGGTTAAGTCCCAATGGTGAAATCGATTGAGATTAGGAAAATAGAATAGCGATTACATAAAAGCTCGTAATCTCTTATGAAAATGTTGTGCATGTGATAGCGAATCAAGGTGCACACCAGCTGTTTGATGTTTTGTCACAGTGAAATTTGATTCACATTTGTTGGAGGTTGCAGCGTTCAAGATTGTGTTTTCTATAGTTTGTTCTTTCTTCTGTTCTTTTATCACATCCTTTCAAAGATTTGAGTGGTAAAATTCCTTCTGAAATTTAGGATATGGAGAAATTAGAAGTGATTGATCTTGAAGGTAATTCAATTCACGACAATTACAAGTAACAGGTAGGGTAACCCTTCATGAAATCGTTAGCTAACCTTTCATGAACTCGTTTGTTCTTTCTTCTGTTGGTTTCTAAAATCGTTGTTACATTGCTTTCTAAAACTGTTTGTTCTTTCTTCATCTTTTTCTAGTTCGAGGTTTGGATTTGTGCTCGGTTGTAACAGGTAGGGTAGAAGTGGTGGTGATGTTTGGTTGGAATGAAAACGAAAAATAAGCGACTTCGACATTTGCCCACCAAGTGTTCGATCAATTGCTTGAGTGAATGTTGATAATGTTGATAAGGTGCAACAACCCGTTCGATCAATTACAGGGACAACTTGTTGGATTTGTTGTTGATGAAGCACATTGTGTAAGGTCTAACAATGTCCGATTCTACTTACTCTTATGATTTTACACTATGATATATAAACATACATACTCATTATTGTTTATTCAACAATTGGGGACATGATTTTCATCCAGATTACAAAGTGTCGGGGTGTCTAAAGCAGAATTTTCCAAATGTTCCTATGATGGCATTAACTGCTACTAAAACAGCTTGGAAAGTTAGCATGAGATCGATTCAAAAACTCATTAAAAGTTGGTTATTAAGATGTATTAAGTGATTGAGAAAAGCAATGTAATAGTTAGTTATTTAGATGTGATGTATTAAAAATCAAAGGGTTTTTTTTTGTAATCATATTTTCATGTTATAATGTTCTATTTATGTTATATTTAGTGTTATATTCTTAGGATTAATGTTATATTTATTAAAATTTTAATAATTTTTTAATAATTAATGGTCCCCGATTAATCCCCACCTAGCCGATTAATCTCTTGACCCCAGTCCACCGCCGAGCCTACGTCGAGCGTTTTCTGCAACCTTGCTAAAAATACAAACAAATTAGTGCAACTTTTTTCGATAGAAACATTTTATCTACATTGCAGCCCAGGATGAAATGTATAGGAATAATGAAAGATGAAACAATGTTTATTCATGAGCCCTAATCATATTAACAATAATAATATTATCAAACTATTAGAAAAAAAAATCAAATTAACATGTTTAGCGTTTCAATAAAAATGTATAAGATTAGAACATATAAATTTACAAGCAATTATACTCAAGCGGCTTCTGAGTTATGATTAGCAAAAAGGCTACCTTATGGGTCACCATCCCTTCAGATATGACATCCTTCAGTTAGTTACTTTATCTTCTGAAATCAAATCAACATTGCATATTTTTTTGTCAAATTTCTGAATTCTTAGTCAAACGAATTCTAAAGTACATTTTTTTAGGGTGTAATCATTTGACTACTATCAGTTAAGTCTTTCTACAAAATATTAAGAACATCCTAAAGTTCTATATGTTAAATTAAAAAAAAAAAAAAAAAAGACATCATAGATTAAACTTATGATTAAAGAAATGAAATATAGAAGTTAATTGTTGCTTTTAAAAAAAGGATAAACAGTTGTGCAGAAACTTACACCATCTAACTTTGTTTTACTTGTTTGAACCTGCAAATGAAACAAATCAGAGAAACACAATACGAGTGTGTGAAAGTGAAGAAACAAATTGTGAACGGGAGGGGGGTGGAATTCGATGTGTGGTTGAGAATGTTGTGTATCCACATAAAACCATGACAAATCCTAGAAATCAAGTCCAGCCATCAAGAAATAAAAAAAAAAAACTTTTAATCACACCCAATAACAAAATTGTTCTAAATGTAATAGGATATGGAATTCGATGTGTAGTTGAGAGGACCGATTTGCAATTCATGTACAAGAAAAGAATAATGTGAGGCTTTCCATTAAAGTTATTATCGCTCGTGTGTACCGAATAGGACCGAGTAACACTACATTTTAATATTTCACTGGTTAAAGTCATAGATCTTAGATAATCCTTGAAAGTTAAGGATCATCTCAGGTAAGGAACATTGATACTGAAAATAAGTATATAACACATGGATTAAACATACCAAAGACTAGCAAAGATACAAAATTGATGGAGATATACGGGTAGGGTTTTGGAAGCAAAGGGAGATGTAGGAACTCGGTGGAGTGCTGGAGAATTTAAGAGTACGAATTCATGGAAGCAAACCCAAAATCATAGTTTTCTTCACAAATTAAGAAAAAAGTGGTGGTGGTGGTTCTAGACTGAGAAAAAGCAATATACATGGCCAGAATAGAGAGATGTTTACCGAAAGGAAGATCTAGCGCTGATGGAAGAGGTGCGGTGATTTTTACAGTCAGGAGAACAAAGGGACGCATTTGCGATAAGAAGGAACGAAGGGTTGGAAACATGTCGAGATTTAAGAATGTACGACTTCAAATTTTGAAAAATGAACGTGAGATTCAAAAGATACTAGGCGAATGCCTACATGTTGAGTGGGATATAAAACATATTTTATATTAAAAATTACCAAATCATTGTTATTAACAATTAAATAATAATTTCATAAAAAATATAAAAAATGATTTTTAGTATTGTTATTATGTTGAACTATATTATAAAAGATAAGGTTGGAACTTGAAGTTGTTTTGCATATACAAAGTTATATGATTAAAATAGAAAAAAATTAATTTTTAAAAATGAATAAATCGTTATTGTTATCTATTAAATAATAATTTCATATGAAATTAAAACATTTATATTAAATATTATCATTATGTAGAAAATACAATAATAGAGACATCTTTTTATCTATCTTAAATTTTATCATTGTGTACAAAATATGATAATAGAGACAACTTTTTATCTTAAATACTAAAAAAATATTTTGTATCATAAGTATTACCATAATTATGTATAACATATGATAATAGTGACGTCTTTTATAAAGTTAAAACTATAAATTGTATTACATACATGGTTGTAAAACTTGGATAACACAACTAAATACCCGACATGTTACTTAAACTCGACCTCCAATGGAAGTGAGTTTGTCTAACTCAGTCAGAAGACATTCGGATCCTTATTAAACTCAATCCAAATCTAAAAGATACGGTCCAAAATCATTTTCGAAATCCTGAAATTTAATTGGTCACTTGTCGACAAAGACAATCTCACCAAAGAATACACTCAACGTCCTACAAAATTAGATGCAAGGAAGATCTCATAGCTTAGTCCCTTTGAAATATTTCACAACCTTTCCTATTTATAGAGGAGAATACATTCTCTTGTTTACTCTCACAATCAATGTTAGATGAAGACATTTTAATTAAAATCATTTTTTTATTTGCCAATAATTTCATTTTTTTAAATAAAATATTAAATAATAAAAATAAAACGTTATCCAGAAAATGTATTGTTCAATAGTTCCATTTTTCAGTAATCTCGTAAGTTGCTATAAAAAATAAAGTTTTTATTGAATAACTTTTTGCTAAATCCTAAAATCATAAATTCAGTTAGTTACTTAATATAGAAAGTTTGTTTATATGTATTTTCATGATTCAAAATGTCATTATAAAATGAATTCATTTATAAAATATAATCGGGTATATATTTCGTGCTTTTGAATCAAAATGATTTTTCAAACAATTATAATTTTATGTTTAGGTAGATTTTTTTTATATTTATATAACATTATGTAACTTATAATATTATTATAAACAATTTGAATAATCATATGAGTTTCAAATGTATGTGGTGAAAGGAAAATGCTTCATTTATCGGTCCAAATTGATCAAACTAGGACCGATTCAGCTTAATATACCAAACTACATAACGTTTTTTTTTCTATTGAAACTCGGTTTGTATATATTTTGTGTTTTTGAATCAAATTTATTTTTCAAACAATTATAATTTTATGTTTAGGTAACTTATTTATAATATTATTAGAAACAATTTGAAAACCATGGGAGTTTCAAATGTATGTGCTGAAAGGAAAATGTTTTCTTTATCGGTCCAAATTGATCAAACTCATACCGATTCAACTCAATATACCAAACTACATAACGATTTTTCAATTGAAACTTTGTTTGAACCTAAAAAAATCTTCTTCAAAACCATTTTCGGGATTCTAAAACTTAAATGGACAGTTGCCAATAAAGACAATCTCATCAAAGAATACCCTCAACATCCTAAAAAAGTAGGCATAAGGAAGTTCTCATAGTTTGGTCCCTTTGAAACATTTCACAACCTTTCCTATTTATAGAAAAGGAAACTTTCTCTTGTTTACTCTCACCATCGATGTGGGATGAAGAGATTGTAATAAAACACGCTTTCTTGTTAATAAAACATTATTCAACTTATTTAGTAAAACACACTTTCTCTTGTTTACCCTTTCGTTATTGTTTAATAGTTCCATTTTTCTATAATCTCATAAGTTGCTATCCAAAAAAGTAAGTTTTATTGAATAACTTTTTGTTCAATTCTAAAATCATAAATTTAGTTATGTACTTAATATAGAAAGTTTGTTTATATGTATTTTCAAGATTCAAAAGTTCATTATAAAAAGAATTCATTTATAAAATATAATCTGCGTATATATTTCGTGTTTTTGATCAAATCGAATTTTCAAACAATTATAATTTTATGTTTAGGTAGATGTTTTTATATATATATATCACATTATGTAACTTTTTTAAAATATCATTTGAAACAATTTGAAAAATCATGGGAGTTTCAAATGTATGTAGTGAAAGGAAAATGCTTCTTTTATGATCCAAATAGACCAAACTCGGACCAAATCAACTAAATATATCAAACTACATATTGTTTTTTTCTAGTGAAACCCGGTTTGTATATATTTCGTGCTTTTGAATCAAAGTGATTTTTCAAACAGTTATAATTTTAGGTTTAGGTAGATATTTTTTTTATATTTATATAAAATTATGTAACTTATTTATAATATTATTAGAAATAATTTGAAAAATCATGGGAGTTTCAAATGTTTGTAGTGAAAGGAAATTGATTCCTTTATCGGTCCAAATTGATCGAGCTCCGGTTCAACTCAATATACCCAACTACATAATTTTTTTCTAATTGAAACACGGTTTAAACCTGAAAAAATTTGGTTTAAAACCATTTTTGGAATTCTAAAAGTTAACTAGACACTTGCCAATATAGACAATCTCACCAAATAATACCTTCAGAATCCTACAAAGGTAGGCATGAGGAAGTTCTCATGGTTTGGTCCCTTTGAAACATTTCACAACCTTTCCTATTTATATAAGAGGAAACATTCTCTTGTTTACTCTCACAATCGATGTGGGATGAAGACATTGTAATACAACACCCTTTCTTGTTTATAGAACATTATTTAACTTATTTATAATATTATGGTAAAGAAATTGAAAAGTCATGAGAGTTTCAAATGAATGTGGTGAAACGAAGTTAAAAAAATGAGGGATCAAATACATGAGATTCAAGAAAAAATGCTAGCTTTATAAGTATGTATGATGATATGCCGAGTCAAAAGGAGAAAAAGATTAACCATACGTTAGATCAACTTGATTTCAAACGATTAGTTCGATTAGGTTAAAAATTAAATACTGTATTATTTTATTGTTGGTTAGTTGTACTATTAGCTTAATGGTTTGGACGTATTAAAAAATAATATTATTATATTCAATCTATTTATAGAAACAGTAAGATTTCTTTTATAAGATAGTATATATATATATATATATATATATATATATATATATATATATATATATATAGAGAGAGAGAGAGAGAGAGAGAGAGAGAGAAAGAGAGAGCGCTAGGTTCAAATGCGGATTGACATCTATTATGTGGACGTGTGGATAATGCTATTATGTGAGAATTACAAAGAAAATATGTTGTTTGATAATATGAATACGTTCAAACTTATATAATTATTTTAATTATTAAGCATTTTCACTAATTAAATCGTCTATAAGGTTATTATACACTTTTTTTAATTATTCTCATTCTGTCAGAATGTTATCAGGATGTTTATTGAGTCGTATTCTGTAAGAATTAAAATAAATAAAAAACGATGAATGAGAACAAAAATGAATTAGAATTTGTGAAAATCCATTAAAATAACAATAATTTTGTGAGATTGAATGTATTCACATTACTAAACAACATATTCTCTTAGTAATTTTCATAAAAAAAACATTATCCACACGCCCACACAATAGTTGTTCATCCACATTATAACCTAGCCCTATATATATATATATATATATATATATATATATATATATATATATATATATATATATATATATATATATATATATATATATATTGTAGAATTCTATAGAAAATACATAAAACATATACTAACCCTAGAAAAAAAGGGATCCAATCAAAACATAACATATGCGAACTTCAATAAACATGTTTCTTAAAGGGCAATTATGTAAAATATTTGATGCTATCAGTTAATTTTTTCAGTTTGAATTTGAAATTGATAATAGAATCAAGCATGATCGGATTTGAGGAGATCAATTATTTTCCTAGGTTTGAATTCCAAATTTACAATAGATTGAAACACGATCAAATTCCAAATTTTTTAATTTGCCTTAACGACTTTGCAATTCAAATCGTTGTATGCATTGCTTCGTTGTTTGTTGTGTTATCGATATATAATTGCAATTTCTTGGGACATATTGGACGATGTCAAATTCTATATGTATGATAAAGTGGTCGAATTTTATGTCTGTACGTGATTGGTCTCTGTTTCTTGGCCGAAATTATGTTGCATGGGTGATACGTGATTGGTCTCTGTTTCTTGGCCGAAATTATGTTGCTTGGGTGATGGCATTTACGAAAATGTTGAGTGTGATTGGTTTGGTTACAATTTGATGTTTTGGTGCTTTACTGCTTTCATTTCTTGATTTTGATTTCATGTGATGTGGTTCGTGTTATGAATTTTCTAATGTGTGATTTGGATCCAAGGATTGTACTGATCTTAAGTCAGAAAGTTATCTTTAGAGTCTCTTCAGATATTCTTTCTCTTTTTTATTTTTATTTTTAATTTGGTAATTGATTTAAATCTAGTGGTCGATAGAAACTTACAAAAGAATTAGTATATGAGTGGATCATGAGTACATGTCGTGATATGTTGGGTTTCTCAAGATTATCAGTTGCACAATTTTTCATGAACTTTTTTCTTCCGCAAATAAGACAATTTTAGGATAAACATGTGATTCGACAATTGATTTGTATTTGCATTGGATAATAATCCTCATGAGTTTGCTAATGGAAATGCTTGTATTTTGATGTTTATTTAGTCGGAGAAGTTGTGTTTAATAATTGATTCTTTAATGCAACCTCTTAACTATGAAGTTTTGTATTCTTTTTACCAATAGTCCCTTATTAGAATAAAGTTTTGGTTTCTGTTTTGTAAGTTATGTTTTAAGAGTAAGAATTGGCCTTATTTCGTGTTGTGCATTTCAAGAAGAGTAAATATTCAAATCGGTGAGTCATAAGAATGATGGAATAGTTGGTTGTTTTTTAACTTAAGTGTGCAAGAAGTGGAAGGTGTTTGGTTCGGAAAATGATCTTTGGTGTAACTTATTTAAAGAAAGATGGGGAATAGACCGAGCCATATTTTATGCACCCGTTGATGATTCAAAATCATTGAAAGATGTATATGCAATTCAAGACCAGTATGTTTGTTTTGGATTATAAGTAACCATTAATTTGTTATAAACAATAAGTAAGTATTCATTAAAAAGTGGTATAAATTGTTTGTAGGGGCCGAAGATCATAAGGGAAGAAGATGGTTGTTTCCTGATCCACCAAGGAGAAAATCAAAGATATTTGGGTTCAAGAAGTATACATGATGATGCTTCTGCTTCTACTTCAACTACCTCATATGCAAGTAGGTATATAAAAGATGAGTTTATGGGTAGACGTGAACGCCAGATGGGGATTCTTGACAGAATATTGTTCTTCATTTAAGACCCGGAAAAAATGGCCGTTTGTTGTAAATATTTCTCACTGTTTTTTCTTTGTTCATTACCATCACCGTGTAATATATATTTATGGTGTCTTATATCATGATGCTAATAAAGTCACACCCAACTTCTATGTGTTTTCATGAGATCAATTGTATGTAAAATTATAGATTTCTGTATATGAATATGATTGGAAATCGTTGTTAAATGTTAATTTGTTGTTGAAGCGGGTGTAGTTTTGGTTGCAATCTCAATCTATCAAATGTCGATTATTAATCAAGACCTCATTTTAAAATGCATATTGAAAGTAATTAAATAAGAATCATACTGTATTTATTATAGCTCAAACTTAAATCACACTAAAAACACAAGTTGTTTGACAAAAGTACAGTCTCAACATAATTCAATACCTGAGAATCGGGGTGTTACAATCCGTCCATGGTGGTGATTTGTTGTTAGCGAAGTTGGAAGAAAAAAATCTAGGTTTAGAGAAGAATAAGGCTAGCGTGTTTTAGTTTTTCTTTTCGACCTTTGATGTTAAGCTTAAAAGGGTTGTATAGAATGTAATTATATTTGTACCTCTTAATTTTCAAGAAACATATAATATGCTTTATATAATACTAGTAGTAAAGATAAAGATAAAAATATTTAATTTAATATTATAAATAGTTATTTTATAAAGATAAATTAATTTACATACTTCTATTAATTTATTTTACCAATGCAAACCTCCGGTGTATAAAGTAGACATATTCACTGTAAATTGACGGCTGAGGTAGGGAGGGGTAAAAAGGGGAGAAGTGAAGCTCAGAGAATAAAAGTAGAAATTCCAAGAGGTAGGGGGATCGCCGGATCGGAGCATCATCGTCGTCGACTGAATGGATTCAGATGAAGATGAGGGGATACCACTGAGACAAAGACCGGAATGGTCCGACATCACTCCGGTGCCGCAGGACGATGGTCCTAACCCCGTTGTTCCCATTGCGTACTCTGAAGAGTTCGCCGAGATTATGGATTACTTTCGAGCTGTATATCTCGCCGATGAGCGATCACATCGTGCTCTTCAGCTTACCTCCGAAGCCATTCACTTCAATGCTGGAAATTACACCGTAAGAATTAACAAACTCTTATTGATCTCAAACTAATTTTGATTATAATTTGTAGTTTTATTACTACTTCGTTTTTCAGTGATCGTATCTGTTTGGAGCTCAATCTCTAATTGAGCCTTCGAATAGAGGATAATTGGGGGTTTTGAGTAGTTTGATACATGGTTGTAACAAACAGAAAGAAACTTTTGATAGCATGATTAGAAGTTAGCAATACAAGAAGGAAATTGATGTGAACATAGTGGAAGCAAGAAACGCCAATTCAATCTACTATGAGAGCCAACATGTTTTTGTCTTTCACATCACAGGTGTGGCAATTCAGAAGAGTAGTACTCGAGACTCTCAATGCTGATTTGCATGATGAATTAGAATTCGTTGAGCATCTTGCTAGCAAGAACTCAAAAAACTACCAACTATGGTGAGACAGTATCCTCTTTCTTAGACAAATCACTTAGCATTCAGATTCTACCAAAATAGCTTGTAAATGATATGATTTGAAATATTCTTAAATCTTAATACAGGCACCATAGGAGGTGGGTTGCTGAGAAATTGGGGAGTGAAGCTGCTGGTAGAGAACTTGAGTTCACCAAGAACATATTCTTAAACGATACTAAAAATTATCATGCTTGGTCTCATAGACAGGTATGCAACTTAGTTATATTACAGTATGTATAAAGGCTTCAGATTTGATTTATTTATTTTCATATTCAGTGGGTCCTTCAAAATCTTGGAGGCTGGGAAGATGAACTTGCTTACTGTGATAAACTACTTGAAGATGATATTTTCAACAATTCTGCTTGGAATCAGGTATATAGATTATTAAGTTTCTTAACATGGGATCTTTATTCTGCTACATGTTTTCTGCTGAAATTATTAAAATAGATCATAATGTAATCAGTGGGGCCAAAATGTTCTTTGAGTTCTTGGGGTCTAGAAACTGTTTTCCATGAATATATATTTGTCATTTTCAAGAATTTTGTTTAAATCTACCATCCTAAATTCCTAATTCAACATCTTATTTTGTATTAATTACTTTTTTCTTCATACATAATCTCATTCATCATGCTTAGAGCCTGTGTCTTTTCCCATTAACTGCTGCAATGATGTATGACTGGAGTAAATGTTGTTTACACAAAGTCACACAGTCTGTTTTTTTAACAGAATGAACTGTCTGAATGTAAGTAAATGACTGTTTTACCCTTCTGTCTAAAAGTGATGTTGAATAACAGTTGATTGTTAACTCAAGAATAGTTATGAATTTAAATTGTATAACTGTTTTTTGGGCTGAATAAAAAGTACGAATGTGAATAAATTACTATTTTACCCTTTTGTTTTAAAAATTGTTACTGATCCTTACCCCATTCCTATGGTATTCTGGGTTTTTTTAGCTGTTTAAAAGTGATTGTGAATGACAAATGAACGTTTATTTACAACTGTTATATATTAAAGTTGTACATAAATGTTTTTGGGTGAGTAAATGACCATTCTACCCATTTGTTCAAAACTAATGTTGAATAACAAATGACTGTTTATTTATTCAATACGGTCATAAATTAAAACCGTAAATAGCCGTTTTTCATACATGATGAGCTGTCTGAATGTGAATAAATGACCATTTTGCCCTTCTATTTAAGAGTGATTCTGAATAAGAATAACCAAACGACTGTTTATTTGAGAGATGTTATACATTAAAGCTGTTTAATGGATATAAATCCATAACTTAATTCTTTTTCAGAGATACTTTGTTATAACAAGACACCCGGGATTAGGAGGCATAGAGGGAATAAGAGATTCCGAGGTTAATTACACCATAAAAGCCATTATCACAAAACCAGAGAACGAAAGCCCATGGAGATACCTTCGTGGCCTCTACAGAAACAACATGAAGGCATTTATAACAGATTCCAATGTCTCAACGGTTTGTCTCAAAGTGTTGACTTCCAAAGTCAACTGCGTGTTTGCTCTTAGCCTTTTCTTGGATCTCCTTGTCCATGGTTTTGAACCTACCCAAGACCTGAGAATTGCTCTGGAATCTCTAATTCCGGAGTCGAACAATTTTGATTCCGGTGTGGCAGCCGGGGTTTGTTCGGTTTTGGAAATGATGGATCCGATGAGAGTGAATTATTGGAGGTGGAGAAAGACTAGTCTTTCTTCTCATGTTGAAGAGGGAGTTAAAAACCTCAGTGTTCATTAAGCCAAACTTTTTATACTGGACATGACTGTATTTAACATGCGTTGGACTGGGACTGAGACGGAATTTACAGTACTTGCTCTTGATATCTTGTTTGTTTGTGTAAAAGATGTGAACGTCCTTCTCATCTGTAATGTCAGCTTTTATCACCATTTGAATGGTTTTAAGTTTATGGGGTAAACATTTTGTTGTTTGGTAATGTAAAGTATTTTAGTATTTAGAGTGGCCTAAATGATATGTCCTTATCTTTTAGAAACCAATTAGGGAAATAGACTTATTAAGGTAATTAACTTTTCGTATTTGTTCACATCTGAGTAACTGTTTTTTTTTATAACAGGAAATTAGGGTTTTAAAAGATTGATAGATTCACACATATTCACATAGATATTCAGAAAAGATGAGACCTTGGTTATTTTGTTGTTTCGATAACTTGTAAAACTATTTACTTTGCTGTGTTTGATAAACAGTCCCCCGTTATGTTTGATTTCTGGAAATTACAAGTTATCTTTATAACATACTAATTTCTGGTTGACAAAGAGAACAGTGGACAAAAGAAGAAAAGAGTAACCTTGTATTAGTAATCGTGACTCGTGAGTTTGAAAAAAAAAAAAAAAAAAAAAACTTATCCTTTAGCATCCTATTTTTTGTAAACTTTTATAATTAAATTTTGAAGATCTTGAAAATGGAGTGGAAAAAAAAAACATTTTTTTAACATTCTGTTTTTCTGGAAACTGCCATCTATAGCATTCTACTTTGTAAAAATGTTTCTTTTTTTAGATTTTCAACATGAAAAGGGGTAAAAACAGGAAGCATAAATAATATAAACAAAATAATTACATAATAATATTCTAATATTTTCGTAATGCACAGTGACTTTTTTATATTTTTGTCTATTTGGGACAATACCCAGATAATAGAAACAGATGAGAAAAAAATAGAAAAAAGAAGAAAGAAACAAATAGAATACCTGTTGTGTTGAACTTGTTTATTAGCCAGATGGAATAGAAACATAAAGAAGAAGAAGGAATGAGAGGAATGACGAAATTGTAAAGACTTTCTGATCGTATGCAGGTATATATTTATAGATTAATCAAATGCAAGTCGTCAAAAATCTTATAAATATTGGGAGATATTAGCTATTTCACGTTAAATAAGGATGTCATACCGGATCTTTAGATGGACAACTTTTTTGTTTTTGAATTAATTTATTTAAAGGATGATGTTATTAAAAAAAGTTTTGAAATTACCTTATTTACAGATGATGTTATTAAAAAAAAATTCCTCGAATGTTTTGAAATTACCTTATTTACAGATGATGTTTATTAAAAATTTAAATATCAATACCGGCTTTTATGGATTAAGAAATTTTGATGGATATATACAATTGGTCCAGTATCTTTCACCAACTGACTACCCATTTGTCATTAAATAATGGGCTAGGCTTTAATGCATTTTTTTTTCACTTCCTTTGAAGTTTGAATCATATCATTCATACATTCAGCTTCAGCATGCACATAACCTGTTTGATTAAATGCATATTCGCCTCTTCTTTTATTTCTTTAGTTGTCAATATGGTGTTGCCAATATCACTTTAAAGAAATCTTTCCACATTACCCACATAATAAAGATTTAAACTTTAATGCATGTTCTTCAATTTTAGAAGTTTAATATCAATATCACATTAACATTAAGCATACAATCACATTAACACCCTAATTTAACTCAAACATGCAACTTGTACTAATATTAAGAACAAAAGAAAAGGCTCTGAATTTATTACCAATATGCCACAGCCTGTCTTCCTAGCAAGTAATAGTATTGCTGAGTTCTGAAAGATAAACCCGAGACTTAATCAATCTATCCCCGATTCTAAACCCTGGCATGATCATCAGCTCAACTTTGTAATTCCCAAACTGCCCTTCTACAGACCCAATATCATCTTTCCACCCTTCAATACTTTCCATATAATCATCACAGAATTTGCTTCCTCGATTCACTATAAACATTTCACTTTCAGGCTCTGAAGCTGCGATACCTTTTAAAAGCCAAACCCACCTTGCCATTTTGACAAATAATTGGTAAAATGGTGTTATTGGGTGTCTTCCACTAGACACAAAGTTTCTTTGATCCAAATTTCCAAAAAAGGAAGCTTCTATCATTGGATGAACGATTAACATGTATTTTGTTCTACAGAATTCTGCAAAATTACCATTTGGGTCGTCTATAAGAACATCAACAGGGTCGTTAAACTTCAAGACATCATCAAGATTGTGGGATTTCAAAGAAAATCCATAAAACATTCTTCGTGAGATGTAAGCTTCAAATGCGTATTTCTTATGAGATCTTACAGTGTACAAGACCGAATCTTGGATTGAGTTTGCAGCTTCATCAAGATCCCATCCTGAAGCTTTCATCAAAGCGATTAATGGCTTTGCAAAATCGTGAATACCCTTTGAAACCTCTGTAACGATGTTATCAATAGAGGAGAAATTTAATCTATTTATGGCTTCCCTTTTTCTAAGGTTAATTTCTTCCATTATAACCTTGTTTTTTGCATCTAAATCACAAAGTTGTCCCTTCAGATAACTTATTTCAAGATCTTTCTTTTTAGCTTGAGACTTCAACCTTTCTAATGACTTCTCTTGAATCTTATTTTCAGCTTGTAGAACAGTCAAACAAGCTGAAAGGGAGTTTGATTTCTGGAACTGTTTCTCTTTAAATGAGCGCCTAACCTTACACAATCCATCCAGATTAGAGAAAACAAGTTCATCAGCAGCTTTAATTTTGTCTGGATCATAAGGAATATGAGCTTCTTGGAGCTGAACATATGCCAATTTTAGTTCAGACATTATATCAAACAGCTTCGAGATCTCTTCCTGACCAGACCAGCTGCTTTTACTACACACCTCAACCAGGTCAGGAAAAACTTTTGCATCATCGGAATCTGTCTTTCCGATTCCATCGACAAGTTCTTTTACAGCATTAGAGAATTCCTGGTGCTGAAAATGAGTAGGGTTTTCAGAGGAGAATACACCGATCGATCTAAACTTACAAACTTTCGCAAATTGGGAGACGATTTCCGATATGTTTGATGAAGGTTTTGTAGGTTTAGCCGCACTTTCCATACCTAACTAATATCTAAATACCCAAATCTTATACTTTTAAGAATCTACGAACATTCGCATTTCTTTTTCAAAAAGAAAAAAAAAACAGAATATTCATAAAGTGAGAGTGAAAGCTATCCTTTCGAGTTATAATCTCAAAAACAACATCATTAGGTTTCCTGTCAGCCTAATCATATCCTCATGCTACCACAATTTCTGAGTTCCAAAACCCTAATGCCACTGATTAAGGCGCGAAACACGATAAAGCCCGAGTAACATATATTTATACAGATTCTAAAGTGGTTAGCAATGAAAGACTCACCGGTGACAGCACAATGCAGAAATATAAGGAACCTTAATCCACCATCAATCCAAGAAAGATGTTCAGATTTTGAGTAAACTCGAAGACGAAAACTGCAAAATTTGCAGATTTCGGAGTCCGCTACTACTTGCTCAATGAACAAACAAATGGTGTGTGTGGATCAAGTAGGACGTTGGGAAATGTGTATAGTGGGTGGAGATGGATGCAGAGCTTTGGAGGAGGGAGCATCTGTGTACGGATGCAGGAGATGCCGCAGATTTTGAATTTTTGTGTTTTGTTTTTTATTATAGGATCGGAAGGGGTTTTGAAGTTCTTGATTTTACAAGGGGTAATCAAGAAAATAAACTGATTTTCTAGTTTGGATCCCTGTATTTTACATAGCTGCTCTTTTTGTCGAAATTTGTGGTTTGTTTTGAAACGGTTAATTGGTTGTATTTTGATAGTCATTTTAATCTTTATTATCCGTTGGATCATTAAACCAAAGTAATTTTGTAATCTTGTGGAACTAGACGTTAGAAAATGGTATGATGTCGAGCTAGTGAGCCTTTTAACATATCCATCAACCCACTAGTAAATCAAAATATGGATATTGTCAAGAATATACGAAACGATGGATGAGTTGATTTAAATTAAGAAGAAAATTATATAAAGAATATAGAAAGAAAAAATTATATAAAGAATATAGAAAGAAAAAATCGGTGGTTTTAATGTGGAAATATGTATGATAGTTAAAACCACATAGAGATTTTGATTTTCGTAGGTAAAACCTAGATTTTTGCAAATTTAGTTTGTGATCATTTTTTCGTAAATGTCATCTGTGAAAATTCTAATAACAGTGGTATTTCAAAGATTTTTACAAAAATCGTAGTTATTTTGGTACGAACGTTGGTTGTTGCTTAATTTTTGGAAAGTGAGTACCTTGATTAGCCTAATTTGTTTTTTCTTTTAAAAAAATTATAAATGTTTAATTAAATTATTTTATTATTTTTTTTCAAAATAATTAGAAGTATTAAGAGTACTAGGTGTGGGCAACATGTTATTACATGTTATCACACCCAAATTGTTCACCTCATCATCCTAGTCACAATTTGGTGTTATAACACCAACGATGGAAATGGGCAACACCAAATAACATGGGATAACACATACTATTTTCTATTTTTTATTTTTATTTTTTTGATATTTTTAATTTCTATTATTCTAATTTGTTTTATTTTTTTATTTACTTCATATATTTCTAATTCGTTTTATTTTTAATATATGTCATATATTTATAAAAAACATATAAATTAATAAAACATAATTTCATTAACTAGAAAATTAAAAATACCATACAAACTTAAAAAAACATTACAAACCAAAAAAAAACACACGATAGTTATAATAATTTAAAAAAAACACCGACAAACTATTCTTCGCCCAAATATTTTTTTCTCTATCTGTGTCTTCATCCTCCGTATCACTTCAGCTCGTCTCGGTGGTAAATTTTGTTCGTTTGTCGTAAGAAATTGTCAAATCCTTCGATATGCGGTCTTATTGGGCTTCTTGACGAAGGAAATCCAAATGCTCCCGTTGCAATTCATATCTTTTATTTGCGATTTCCGTGTGGGCGTCGAATTTTTTTTTCATTTCCTCGTGCTCTCGAAGCCGACTTTCATTCTTCTTCGCATGTCGTTGAGCGTGTTTCGCTTTGTCGCGCCCATGGGTCATCGTTGCGGAGAGATTTCCTCGATGTTGTCAAACTCGTCCGGGATCTCATCGGTGTCCGCGTTGAAGTCGATGTTCGTGTGTCCGTCGGAAACGTCAACCGAACCCGAACCACGAGACCTTTTGGATTGTTGTTTCGATGATATTGGCGTTTTCATCCATTTTGGATCTTTCCTCACTAACTCCCATACTTTTTCATACTCAAATACGTGCCCCATTTGCATGTGATATTCCTCCCTCGCGGCTCTAAACACATCGAAATCATTGGCACCACTTTGACGTTGCGAAGAAAGTTTGTTGTATATGGAATTGAATTTGGTGCACTTCCGGCTAATTTGAGTCCATTTGTCACTAAGCATATCATTATTGCGATACGTGTCACCCTTGTTCAAAATTGTGCGGAATTTGATAATTACGACATCCCAAAAAGCAACTCTCTTCATATCGTTCCCCATAGTTGGTTGTTTTCAAGTACCGCACCAAGTTGTCGCCAACACATGCTCTTCCTCCGGTGTCCACCATGTTGGAGGTGCTTCCGTTTCGTCCGTCCCGACAACGACCTCTTTCCCTTTCTTTTTTGGTCTCCCTTTTTTTCTTGATGCTCTCTGACTACCACCAACTTGCGTCTCGGCAACGGGTTCTTGCGTGGGTGTGGGTTGTGTGACTGTTTGGCGCATGGGACCGAATGTGGTAAAAAGGTTTTGTTGAATGTTTGCATTTTGTTGCATAAATGGCGAGGTAGGGAATTGTAGTGGGGGTGAGGCGGGATTGAAAAAATTGTCGGAATATGGAATTTGTGGTGAGTTTTGGGAGGTTAGAAGGTTCATGTATCCCTCATATCCCGCAAAACCTAATGGAGTGGATGTGTTTGTGTTCAGAGGAGGGGTATTCGGGTTTTGATCCATAGTGGTTTTCTTGTTTTGAATGAAGTAGAGATAGATATAGAGAAATAGATATAGATATAGAGAGATAGAGATAAATATAGAGAAATAGAAGTATAATTAAAATGAGGTATATGTAGTTATATAATTTAATTTTTTAAAGTAGTAAATATTTTTTTTACAAATCAACGGTAATATTACCGTTTTTCAATGGAAGTAAATTTACAACGGTCAAAAAAATCGCGTTACAACTCGTTACCATGGTTACGGCTTATGGCGTAACGCCCCATAACGGCTAGCTGAGGCGGTGTTCCGCGTTATGGCGCGTGCCACGTCAGATAACGCGTTCTCCGCGTTGCCCACACTGAAGCGTCTAAGGGTTGGTTAAAACATTTTTTTGGCATGGATGAAAGAAAAAAGAAGACCGCTTAAAGACGTTAATTTCACAAAAATCCATTAATTCATGAAATATGTCTTCTAACTTTTTTAGATGCAAAATCATTAATAACATTATATAAAATAACTAGTAAGTAGTAACAAAATAAATACACATTATGGCTAGGTTTTTTTTAAAAGATTCGTATATTAAAAAGGAAAGAAGCAACAAGGAGCTAGACCAACAATTAAATAAGGTTCAAAGGGTATCCAACCAATTAACCCAATTAAGGAAAGTATTCCTATTAGAATACAAAAGGAGCAAAAACTCTCTAATCGAATACAAAATGTCATTTTTATTTAAATGTTCGTTCGGAAAATGAAAATCGTTTATAAACCACCAAATATATCTGTAACGACCCAAAATTTCACGTCTAAAAATTTCGTTTATAAAACATTACATAGAAAACATTAACAATTAAAACATTGTTTAGTTGAACCACTTCACATCGAAAACCAAATTAAAAACCACAACATTTGATCAATCGAAATATCAGAGTATCAATCCCAGAATAAACTCGTAACTGCGGAAACAAGAGAGTGTGTGTGACATGCTGCTACCGCACCGGCTCCTTTCCCCTAGCTGAGGAGGTACTTGAAACCAAAACTGAAAACCGTAAGCACGAAGCTTAGTGAGTTCCCCCATAATACCTCATACCATGCAAGCATATAACAAACAACGTTCAGCTAGGAGTTACGGGCCTCGCCCACACTCGGGAAGATACGGGCCTTGCCCATACTTCGCTAGCCGGGAGATACGGGCCTCGCCCACACTTGTGAAGATACGGGCCCTGCCCACACTTCGCTAGCCGGGAGATACGGGTCTAGCCCACACTCTACTATCTGGGAGATACGGGCCTAGCCCACACTCCAACCTCGGAGAGATACGGGCCCTGCCCACACTCAACCGCTAACCCATAATATACAAGTATCACACAGACAACAAGTATAATCAACTCTTATCATATTTACACATATATCATACTTGACTAAACCCAGAGATACGGGCTCGGCCCACACTCTAGTACTAACATCTCGTCTACACGGGTCGGCCTTGGTGCCTTAGACCCGTTCCTACTGGAAAGGAAACTCACCTCGAAATAATTGTTGGTCTGTGTGGGAATTGATCACCTACTGCTGCTGCTCCGGAAATCTGATAGGCGCATTTTATGCACCTATTTTGCATGATTATTTCCGTCTTTTTATAGCATTCTACTTCATAATTCTTGCATTTAGTTGATTATTAGGGTAGTTGCATATTTCATTAAGAATGTCTGGTACTTCACAATTTTTGATTTATTTTGCAGGCATTATGGAGCATGGAACGTGGAGCTTGGACGTATGGATGCATGGAGCTTGGATTTTTGGAGCTTTGGAGCATGCAGAGAAGATGAACCATTCATTCCATGGAGGAAAGCATGAAGACATAACCCGAGTCGTTGTTGCATTATCTTCATAGCAAAGGATTACGTTTGAAATGCGGTCCTTGTCACTTTGACACGGGTCGTGTTTGTCCTTTATCATCTCATATTTGAGCAACATGACACGTGGTGAAGCTGGACTGAAGATGGAGCCAACAGTGAAGACTTTTTGGAATTTTAGCAAAAAGCATGGGCCATGCCAAAAAAACACATGGTCAAGACAAATGGCCATGCCAAAAAAAACACATGGGCAAAAGACATGGCCATGCTAAAAACGCATGGCCTTATGGCATGTCACGTGAACTTTAATAAAAGAGCATGAGACGTCATTTTGAAGGAGAGAACGGTTTTGGGAGCAGTTGGGACGATCTTGGGCGATTTTAGGGAGAATTCTTGGAGCTTTTGAGAAGACCTAATCATTGCAAACATTTGGATTTGATTTTTGTAAGGATTAAACATTCCAATTCCATCTTTATTCTTGTTTGATTTGTTCTTAGCCATGTGTGGCTAAGAAACCCTAGTTTCAAGTTCTTGTTCAAAACATGTTGATTGCTTGAGTTGAAGCATATGATTTGATGTTTGATTTGTGATTCTATTCTAGTGATTATGTTTTTGTTTAAACTAGAATCCTTGAATTTGATTTGTGTTTGATTGGCCACTTTCATGAATTGAATTTTTGTGCAGTTAATTAACTTTTAGGGCACCTAATCGTTCTATTGAGTTAATAATTGGTAACAAGCAATAAGTTTTCTTATTGTAAAACATATATCACATGTTTTCACACTTCCGAGCGTATGAGAAGAAATGAACATTGTTGGGAAGCTTGTACAAAACTTAATGCAGTTTTTCAATACAATCTAAGAGCGTGTTTAAATTGAATTAGTAAAGCTAGGTCTAATCAAAGAGCGTGTTTTGGTTAGATAATTTGGCAAGCAAGAGGTATTAGAGCGTGTTAATATCTTTCAATACCAACATAGAATAGCAATCTTGAATTACATCAAGTCATAATCAAGTTGAACAACATCATTGAGAACTAGAACTAGAACCATTCAATCAATTTGTTTACAAATCTATTTCATTTTGTGCATGCTTTTAAAGTAGATTGTTATTTAGTTATTTACTTTTGCAAACAAACCCCCCCCTTTATGACCAAAGTACCTTGCGCAAAGAGGTATAGACTTTTGTCCCGTGTCTCTGTGGTTCGACCCTGCTTGCCTTGTACTACTTTTTAGTGCATTAAAGCAGTGTATTTTGGAGTATATCGTACCCCTATTATTTGTTGGGTCTGACACCCCTAACAAATTGGCGTCGTTGCCGGGACACGGTGTTACTAATTGTTTATACCAAGATTTTTGTGAGCAGGTACATCTCTATCAAAAAAAAACAAAAAAAACAAAAACAAAAAGTGTGGCTCGGAGATGAACACTCCTTACATTAAAGACAAACTTTCTGAGCTAGCCCAAATTGTTATGATGATTGAAAATGACCAAAGTATGCAGCCCACACCTATTCCTTGTGATTTTTGCACTCAAAATGGACATGACACCAACATGTGTCCATATTTACAAAGGGAATGGGAAGAAGTGCAGGAGAGGGGAAGTTACTACTGGCCAAATCAATGGAGTTATGATCAACCTCAACATGATCAATGGTGGGAAAATAACCAATCTTGGGGAAACAACCAATACCAAAACCCATACCAAGCTTGGGGAAATGACCAATACCAACTAATTCCACAGTTCCAATCATCATATTCTGCACCTCCCCGACAAGCTAAAACTTAGAGTATGTCCTTGGAAGACATTGTGAAAAGTATTGCCACTACTACCCAAATCTTCCAGGAAACAACCAAAGCTAGCCTCAAAAGCTTAAAGGAACAAATTGCACAACTTGCTCAATCTGTGAGTATATTGGAAACTCAAGGTAAATTATCATCGCAGACTGAAGAGGACCCAAGGCATACCATTTCTGCCATTACCTTGAACCATGGGAAAATTTTTGATGATCCAAGATTGAAATTTGAAGACCGGGAGGAGGAGGAAGAAGTAGAAGTGGAGAAGGTTGTCAAGGAAGAAGTAGAAATGGAGAAGGATGACATGGAAATTGTAAAGGATGTATTGGAGGTTGACGAAAAAAAGGCTGAGCTACCTACTACCAATGAGAAACTCCTTTCACTGGTAGACCAACCACAAGAGCCCAAAATGATAAACCTATCAGATCCTTTAAAGGATACATATCCCAAGAAGGAAAACACCCAACCGGTCATTAAATCGACATCTCTATCAAATAAAGAATAGTTGATCACCTTACTAGACAAGTACAAGAAAAGGTTCAGTTGGATGATTGTTGTCATCAAGGGTCTAAGTCCACTATGGTTCCCAAACAAAAAGAAAGTCAGGTACAAGATAAGTGTCCCATTTGAGGAAGTAGTAAGAAGTTTACCGAGTTGGAGAGCCCCAACATTCAAAGAATAACATATGGCAGGGGTCAAGTCGAGCCAAAGATTTGAAACAAGGGCGACTAATCGAGAGTCAACTCGGGGATTATTTTCTTTCTATTTTATTTCTTTTATTTACTTTATTTTGTTGTGTTGCAATGTTTTTTAGTCTTTTTAAAGTTAAAAAAAAAAAACGTGATTTTTGTGAGGGTAACAGAAGTAAAACGCATGGGCTAAAAAAATTGCATGGCTTGATTTTAGACCGTGCGTAGACTTCGAACTTTCCAAAAAAAAAAAAGAGAGCACGGCCAAACTTGGAAAGGCACGGCTTGGAATCACCCCATGCGTCTGCGACACACCTCTTGATTTTTCAAAGAAAAAAAAAGCATGGGCAATTCTCAAAACTCACGGTCTTGAAAAAAAAAAGAATAAAATAGAAATAGGGCACCGGTCCTATCCTTTCGGAATTGTAAGGTTGAAACGAAGCAGCTTGTGTTTTCTGTCTGTCTTGCCGGTGATCAGGTATCAATCACATAACCACCATCACACGTCGGCTACCAGGTACGCGCCCTCCTTCCCCTCTCATCTGATCTTTAATCCTTCTCTCCTATCTCTACCACTCCCTCCCTCTTCTGCTTATCGCAAGCCAAATACCACCGATGGTCACACACAGTGCCGCAAATCCCCAATTTCAATTCCTTTCTATTGAAGAGCCCATAGCAGCCTCCAACCCTATATTGATTACCTCAGTGTCGTCGGTATATACCATAATCCACCCACTGTCGTTTTTTTTTGTAGCCACCACCAAGAAATACCCACATCCTCCTTGACTCTCGATCTCTCTTTACCTGTTGTTCATCGAAAAATCAGTTCACAATCCCATCTTTTCTGCTTATCCGACCGCTACAAATCACAAAGCCAACCATCCCAAACTTAATTCTGTTATTTATCCAGGTTTCACACAGTCAAATTTGAATTTAATTTTAGATTTTTGCAGATTAATGGGCAAATGAAGTATGTTACAGCTGTGAGGACTGACTACGAGGATGAAAGAAGAATTAACTCTTTTTGTAGACTTCTAGGATTCCATAAATGCTCATTTGGCTCCACACCAATTAAAAGCAATTGCGTCCATTTGAATCTCAGGTATACATGTTCTGATTTCATGCTCATGATGAAAGGCAAAAGCTTCTCAATTTTTGTTGTTTTCACAAATCTATGCCATTCACAGATCTGGGTTCCTAGAACATGAATGACACGTAAAGTTTCCAACTTTACGTGTAGATACTCACCAATGAGGGATTTAGGGCTCAAAATGCCTCAAAAGGGTAGATCTAGGGTGAACAAGCAACATGGGTCTATAAAGGTAACGGATCTGAGCTCCTGGAGCTCAATCTTGCCTAGATCTAAAGGCCAATCAACTGATTACGACTTATATTGCACATACAAGCTTGGGGAAGGGCTCAAGAAAGACTTAATGGAGCAATAAGCATAAAAACAGAGGGAAAACGGGTTATACCTCAAAGAAATCACTGAGAGAACACTAAGATGCTTGGTTTCCTTCCCTTCCTCTTAATCTACTCCACTTCCTTCTCAAATCCTTCAAGAACACACAAAATGCTTCAAACTCTCAAGGAAATAAGCTTTGGAACGAGGGTTGGGAGCTCTGAGGTGAATGGGGGCTGGTTTGGGGCGGACATGAGGTTTAAATAGGGTGCAAACCCCTGAAACTTAGGGTTTCATCCAACAGCGGTGACTCGCCGAGTACAGGATATGGACTCGCCGAGTCGCCAACTTAAACATGTCCCGGGTCCCGTCCCTACTCGGCGAGTCGGACCTATGACTCGCCGAGTCCAGGGCTAAAAATAGATAATACTCAAGTGAGATTTACGTACCAGGAACCAGGTGCTACAATATCACATCGAAGTGCACACAATACCATTGATTACACTCTTCTTTCTCGAATTCATGGGCAACTTATCAACCAAAGAAAAAAAAAACTTTGCACCGAATCAAAATCTATTTGCTGAATATCTAACCACCTAAATAGTGCATTCCAAGTTATAGACGTCACCTCACATTTTAACAAAAATGTGATTTAACTGCTCCACCTCTAACAAACATATTGGGCATAAAATGGATGGAGCATCTACCCCCCGTAACTCTAAATTAAGCCTAGTAGGAAATATATCCAACAAAACAAGCCATATAATAATATTCACCATTTTAGGAACAAAATGAGTATGTTTAGTTTCAGTCCATGAGGTATGGATAATAGCATCATCAATCCATCTTCTGGTGTCACTGACAGTGAAGCACCCATTCTCACCAATGTCTCATAACCATTTATTTTTCTGATCTGAAAAAGACACATCTTCAAGGCTACTTACCAAATTCATGAACTACCTACGCTTTTCCCCACCGCGAATGTGATGACGCCATTTCCAAATCCATCTACCATCCAACTTTCTATTAGCAATACAACAATATGTACTAGTATCCATTTTAAACCGTCTAGAAAATCTAGTAATATTCTTTACTTGCCAACCCAAATATCCTTCTAAAACTTTATACCCATGTCATTTGCAAATATCCTTCCAAAAGTAGTATTCTAGAAAATTTAAAAATCATCGTAACAACAACTAATCACATAACATATAACAAATTTAAACCAAATGAAAATCCATGCAAACGAAAAAAGACAAACCTACTTTTTTATTCACCTTCACTACTAACATAATAGAAAATCGCAAACAAATCACATTTGACGTATCACTTAATCATAAACTATGAAATGTCACAAATAAATCATTAGACAATACTCTCTTGTAGAATTGCACTTGCATTAGACTATTTGTACATTTGCCTAAATAAGCTATTTAATAAACGATTTTACAATTTTGATGTGTCGCACTCCTTTTTTGGTTTTTCATCTCTGTGTTGTACTTCTCAGTTCTCCGATACTTAGGGGGTCATGAAACTATTCACTTAGACATGAAATATTAATCATATAACACGTATATGTAACATAAACTAAATATTTTGGAATCAAGTGGTTATTACGTAGGTCATCCATATATTATAACTAATAAAAAAGATCGTTTTAAAGAAATAACATAGAGATAGAAGTTTGTACATTTTTACATGGTGGATGCTGTGAAATACCTTTTATAAGTAAAGTCATTTTTGTCTATCTTTAACCATTAATTTAATATGGATTAAAACAAACTGTGTTATAACATGGCCTTTTTGGAAAGAGTAACGACTGAAAAGGGTAATATACTTTTTGACTTGTACACATTTGGTCACTGATTTTTTATTGTCCACGTTTGACCATTTAACTTGTTTTTTTCACATTTAGTCCTTATAATCGGCTACTTCATTTAGGCCGGATAAATGACTTAATAGGGTAATATATTTTTCAGTTTTTACACATTTAGTCAATTAGTTTTTAATATTTTTGTACATATTTAGCCATTATGACCAGTTTCTTCAGATTTTCTCATGGCATCCTACGTGGGAAAATCATTAATGATGTGTTCTCGTACGTGGCTCGTCCTTCACTTACATCAATAGCCTAATTTACGAATTGTTCAGATAATATTGGTACCCTAGTTTTCTCCTAACAGAAGATGTATTCGACTTCGGTTTCATCTATCTCTATAGAAGAAAACGATCTTCTTTGTCTTTGAATTGCAAATTTAAGTTGGGATGAAGCAGTCACAAAGAATATTGTTGTCTGTTATAGAGATAAATGGAACTTTTTATCAGGGTGTTCTTATGTATTGGAAGTTCAAATTCTTTTAGAGTCTTCCTTAATTATTTTGTCTTGGAAGTGCAAATTCAAGTTGGTAGGAAGCAATCACAAAGAACCTTGTTGTTTTCTATGGAGATAGATGAAACCGAAGACATCTTTTGCTTGGAAAAAACTAGGGCCCCAACATTATTTGACCGATTCGTAAATTAGGTTGCTGATATGAGTGAAGGACAAGCCATATATGTGAACATTTTATTAATGATTATCCCACATAGGATGTCATGAGCACAATCTAAAGAAACCGACCATAATGACTTAATGTGTACAAAAACATCAAGGATTAAATGTATACAAACTGAAAAATGTATTACCATATTAAGTCATTTTTACAACTTAAACTGTAGTATACGGTTATGAAGACTAAATGTGGACAAAAATAAGTTAAATTGTCAACTGTGGAAAAAAAACTTTTGTGACCAAATATGTATAAATCAAAAGTTATATTACCACCAAAGGGATTTTAGCCTAGTGATATCAGGTGGTGTCATGCCTCTTTGAGGTCGAGGGTTCAAGTCCAGTCGTGGAAATATATGGAATAAGGTGTTAGTTTTGGAGTATATTAGATTAGTCGGTTCAAAAAAAGTATATTACCATTTTAAGTTATTATCCCTGTTGGAAAACTACCACAAATAGTCATTTATTTTGTACTATAGAGATAGATGGAACTTTTTGTCAGGGTTTTCTTATGTCTTGGAAATTCAAATTCTTTTAGCGTCTTCCTTAATTATTTTGTCTTGAAAGTGAAAATTTGAGTTGGTAAGAAGAAATAACAAAGAATCTCGTTGTCTGCTATTGAGATAGATGAAACTGAAACTGAAGACATCTTCTGCTTAGAGAAAACTAGGGCCCCAACATTATTTGACCGATTCGTGAATTATGTTACTTATATAAGTGAAGGACAAGTCACATATGTGAACATCTCATTAATGATTATCTCTGTAGGGTGTCATTAACAAAATTTAAAGAAACTGGTCATAAGAAATAAATGTAGACAAAAATATTGAGGATTAAATGTGTATAAGCTAAAAAATGTATTACCATATTAAGTCACTTTTACAGCTTAACATGAAGTAGTCAGTTATAAAGACTAAATGTAGACAAAAAACAAGTTAAATTGTCAAATGTGAAAATAAAAATAAATTTTTTTGTGACCAAATATGTACATATCAAAAAATATATTCCCACCAAAGGGCTTCTAACCCAATGGTATCAGGTGGTGTACTCATTCTTTGAGTTCGAAGGTTCAAGTCCTGTCCTTGACATATGTGTAATAAGGTGTTAGTTTATGAGTAGATTAGACTACCATGGAATAGTTATTTATTTTGTAAAACGGATTTTGGAAAAACTATTTTAATTACAGTAGTGTCGTGGACATATGTGATATTAGGTGTTAGTTTAGGAGTAAATTAGACTACCACAAAATAATCATTTATTTTGTAAAATGGATTTTGGAAAAAAAAAATTCCAGGAATATTTTACCGACTTACAAATGTATGAAGAATTTCATAAAATATGAATAAATATTGTAACGCCCGTAGATCCGGACTAGTCAATTTAGAGATAATAGGGGTCGAAAACGACTTTTCGACAAATGATTATTTAGAATAAATAATCTTAACCAAGTTGTAGAATATGTCTCAAGGGTTCCATACATATAAAGAACGTAGAAATCCGAGTTATAACAAAGAAGTTATGACCCGCCGAAGTTTTACGGCAAAACCGGCACGACACCGGGAGACGTAAATAGTGAATTTACGATAGATGACTTTTTAGCCTTAGTGATCTAAACGAAAGTCGTAGAATATGTTAGACCGAGAAAATCCATAAAAAGAACGCCCAAATCTGACTTCGTATGAACAAGTTATGATTTTTCTAAGATCCGGCTTAGCAGTGCACGACCCGAAACTCGAATTTTAGTTCGAGCGATTTTTGGCTTACGCGACCTAAATGAGAGTTGAAGATCTCATTAATAGGAACTCAACGGTAAAAAGACAGACGAAAACAGAGTCCGTATGAAGGAGTTACGGATTCTTCGTGGTCATTTAGCAGTCTAAACTCCTCCTACAATTAAATTTGAGATCGGTCGAGAATTAGCCGACGGAGTCTAAATGAAAGTTGTAGATCTTGTTTTTACCTACGCGTGGATATAAAGAACGTCGAAAACAGAGTTCGTATGCGAAATTTATGAATTTTTGAAAATCGGCTGATTTCCACCCTGTGTGCGATGCCACGTGTCAGCACCAGACATTGCCTTGGTGCCCAAGTAGGCTCACGACGTGAGCATCAAGAAACTCACAACGTGAGTGACCCTCCAACCTCCTATAAATAGAGATGCCCCCTCCATTCATTCTCACACCTCCCTTCACTTCCCTCTCTATCTAGAACTTCTCTCTAACCCCAAAACCCCCCCGAAAAGCCTAGGGAACCTTCCTAGCACGAGGCGGAAGCCCCGGAGTGCCCGACGGCTCCGAGAAGAAGAGTCTTTCGGTTTCGGAAACGCTGCTCCGAGAAAAACCCGGTTTTCGTTAAAATCCGTTGTAACTGAGCTACGCTTACGCAATTTTTAATATATCTTCCAAATAATTATAGTAATGTTATTAGGTCCTTAAAATAATTATTTGGGATATTATTATGAGTTATATTGAGTGTTATTTAACGCTTATATAATAATAATAATAATAATAATAATAATAATAATAATAATAATAATTGTCAGACTATTAATTTGTCGCGGTTATCGTTAGACTAAACCTTAGTGGTGTTGATACTAGGTTTTATCGAAGGAAATTGTTTTGAGAGTATCGAAGCGTTATCCGAGTGCTGAGTCACCACCTTTCAGGTGAGTGCATGGTCCCTTTCATCTTACACATATATACAAAATATTGTATATAAATTATGTGTTATGTGTGCGTATTATCTGAGTATTTTCTGTCTATGCTAGTTGGACGATTTTATACACGTTTTAAAGGATTTAAACTGTATATGTATTTTATATCTACAAAAAATATTGGGGCAAAACATGGGTAGATGTAATAGATGGAATATAAGTTGGACGATGAGTTAAGAGGTGTTATATGATGGGTTTTAGCCATAAGAACTTTCCTATGTGCGCATGCAAAACCCTAATGCTTGGATCTAGGCTTTCTAATTAAACATGCTTTGAATCCAAGACTTCTAATGACTATTTAGGAATAAGAACAATGTTAAAACAGATCTAGAATCATATCTATGAATTCCTTGCTGATCTTGTTGTCTTGGAGCTTCTAGAGTCACAATTGTCACTCCTCTAATGGCTTACAAACACCAACTAGCAAGGAGGATGATTTGGGAGAGAGGAGAGGGGAGGAAATCGGCCAGGGTTCTCTTACTTTAGATGAAGTTCCGATTTCCCTTAGCCATAGGGTCTATTTATACTTGTAGACTCCTTAAGGGTTGGATAATCGTCTCTTAAGGTTATCCAAATCCTTTCCTTAGATAAGCAATGGATGATTTGAGCTATCCTTTAGCTTCTAGAATCCGTCCAATCCATATCTATATGGATTTACAGTCTAAAGTTTAACTATCAAACAATTGACAGTTTATACCCTCTTATTTAATTAATCTCCTTAAGTCACCAAATTAATTCCAATTAATTCTATGACTTATATTAATCAAATAACAATATATTATTCTCATAATATATTAATAATATTTACTCTCTCTTAATAAATCATCCTATCAAGTTGCTATGGTGAAGGCAACCCAAAAGGACCATGCACAACCGGGTCAAATATTTGCCTAATATAGTTGCAGCCTTAGACACTATTCCAACAGTCTCCCACTTGGATAAGTCTAGTAACTATATGCACAAGTACAATTCGGCTTGCAATCGTAGCTCTCAAAGACGCTGTCAAACTCTGATCTAATCAATCTTGTCCTTTAGATAATGGATCGTACAGTCCTCTGTTAGATATCATGCTCACAATCCTATGGAATGGTTAGTCAAGCATTTAGGTTTCTCGATCTCTGATTTATTTGACATAGAACTTAATCGAACACATCAATTCAGTTCTGACCGGGCCCGACACATAAGTCAAATCAAATCATCGAGCGGCCGAGATATCGCTTCTACCTTCTTAGATAAAAGTTACAGATAAACTTCGACTTATATGCATTTACTTATTCAATAATCAACTATACACAACAATGCGTTATATAACATTGAGTTACCAATGCGTTTTCGCATTATCAATGTACAATCAATTAGCAAATAATAAACCATATATCTAGGTTTTAAGATTATATGATATTATCGTCTCACGATCACCCTTTTATATCATATTCCATAAGGTGATTCCAGCAAGCGCGGGTTTGTTCCAATGCTCAAAACCAGTTCATAAGCACTCATGAATGTCGCAGCAATCATTTGCTATGTCTAATACCATTTAGACAATCTACGCACCGATTCACGACAATCTTCATTCATATCTACTTCCAACATATGAACGATTGTGAACAATTTGAACAATTCGATTATTCCTAATAAACTCAATTATTCTGGAAGTCAAAACATGCAAAGTGAAACAATAGCTAAACAATTAACATAAGATAGTAACATTACTCATAAATAAAACTCCTTTATTTAATCATCAAATGTTAATTACATTTATCTATTACACGTTTCTAATACTATCTAATCTATGCTAATATCATCCTTCAGCCCAATACTCCTAGCATGCTGCAAGTGCTTAACCCTACTCAGTCCCTTCGTAAGCGGATCTGCTGGCATCGACTTGACGAGTACTCTCTCGATCCAAGAACTCAGACAATCTGCATCCGACTCGCCGAGTCATATGAACAACTTGACGAGTTGTTCTTGAGCTTAAGAAGATTGCCTTGGACTCGCCGAGTTGTATGAACAACTCGTCGAGTCCCTCCATTACTGAGTCTGCTCTCCAACTCACTAAGTCCACTCTACTACTCACAGGCTTCCACTCGACATCACTCAAAAAAAGGGGAAAAAGGGACTCGCGACCTGACTCGCCGAGTCGTTCTTCCGACTCGCCGAGTCACATCCATGCAACTACTCTAAACTCGATTCTACTTGAATCCATTGCATACAAATGATAGATCTGAGTCCAATAAGCTGATTCACCACGTAAAGTTTCCAACTTTACGTGTACATACACATGAAAAAGGAGATAAAGGCTAAAAAGGCACTTAGAAGAGTAGATCTAGGGTTCTTATGCAAAGCATCTTCAAAAAGGCAATAGATCCGGGCTCTACAACTCCTAAATGAACAGATCTAGGGATATCTCGACCTATTAAGGCATCCAAACAACTATAAGACTTGGAGAATGCATCAAACTAGCCCTAGAAGAGTTCAATTGGAAATCTAAAGCATAAAACAGAAGGAGTTCGAGAAATACCTCAATGAACTCTGATTTTGCCCTTGGATCTTTGCTCAACACCTCTTCTCCTTGCTCCTTTCTTCTTCTTCTTCTTCTTCTTCTTCAAGCCTTCAAAATCCACACAAAAGCACTTAAAACAAACAAGGGATGGATTAGGGTTTTCTCACAGCTCTCTGAGGGTAAAGGAGGCGAGTTTGGGGCACAAAGCATTGCTTAAATAGTGAGCAACCCGGGGATTTAGGGTTTCTTCCAGGCAGGCAGACTCGCCGAGTCCCGAATATGGACTCGCCGAGTCGCCAACTAACACGTGCATGAAAACTCGACCCTACTCGACGAGTTAGGTCATAGACTCGCCGAGTCCCTCAATAAAACTTCTAAATAAAAACCACGAAAGCAGCATACCAAAGACAGGGCGTTACAGAATGTATCTTATCCATTCGCTAAAGTTCGTTCCATCGAAGGTGACCTTTTGGCAAAGGCTCATCAACGTGAAAGAACTAGTAGCAGCGTTGTTTGCGTTCGACATCTACAAATAGAAAGGACAAAGATAGATTAGAATATGAATCCCTAATTATCACCCAATAAGAAAAATTAGGGCTAGGATCCAACAATAACATTTACATATGAGAAAAGGGATGCCGTAATCTAACATGCAAATAAATTGAAGGTAAGTGAATGACGATTCACTAAGTCTCCACCATAAAACCTAACTATTAGTTCTAAATGTATTGAGAATTCCTAGGTTCGAATGAGATTCATTGAAACTATTCAATGGCATGTTTAAATCTCGATATGCCCCTCTAGTTTGTGACTATGATATCGAGGATCACATAGCGGGTGTGAATTACCATGCAAATTCACATGGTGCCTTCATTGTAACGATCACCTATTCGATGTGCCGGTAAACCACACACGCTCCATCGAACTATGATAAACAATGAATCACCCTTTGCCACCTTTGCTTAGAACCAATTAGTGTGCCGGTAAACCACACACGCTCCACTAACTTCTTAGCAAGGGTGCAAAGTGTAATTTCATGGGATTGCATCAATTCACTTTTCCTAAAGTAACTAAGATTGGGAAATTTTAAAATATGTGTAGTTACTTTGTATTTCCTATTATACTTTTAATGAGAGGATGAGGTTGCCCTATCCTACCCGTTCGGCTAACGACCCTCCACCGATCAAGCAAGCGGTGGGTGTGAGTGTACACCCATTAAGCGCCATTTTATAGGTCGCAACCTTATACCCACCTTATAGATCGGCTTCGTGAATGAGGCCTACTAACGGTAAGACTAGCATTTTAGTCATACATACATACATATATATATATATATATATATATATATATATATATATATATATATATATATATATATTAATCTTGTAATATTATATTAGTATAGGGTTGTATTTTAAACATTTTAAAATCTAGGGTTTGAAATTTAAATTGTCTAAATTAAAACTTTTAATTACAAAATATAAATTTCAAAACTTGAGGACAAGTTTTAAACATTTAAAACATGGAGGATCAAATAACAAATAATTTTAATTAACAATTAATTTCCTAATTATCTATATTTGATTTATTCAAGATTTCTTGCAAGATAATTACCAAAATAATCAAAATAATTAATTAATTATCATATAAGGAAATTAAATATTTTATTAGTTGATAAATATCTTTAATTAGATCAAGATTATATATATATCAAAAAATCGGATTAGGGTTGATCTAATATGATTAAGGTAAGTTTCCATAAGATAATCATGAAGAAATCCCGAATCTGGTCATTCCTGACGCTTGGACTCGCCAAGTGCACCAAGGGACTCGCCGAGTCAGGCCAACTCGCCGAGTCCGCTATGGAACTCGCCGAGTCCATGACTCAGAAACACAAAAATCGAATTTTGCAGTTTAGTTTCAGACAATTAAGCAACAATTTAATGAAAACCAAGCTAGGCTCTGATACCACTGATGGGTTTTAGCCATAAGAACTTTCCTATGTGCGCATGCAAAACCCTAATGCTTGGATCTAGGCTTTCTAATTAAACATGCTTTAATCCAAGACTTCTAATGACTATTTAGGAATAAGAACAATGTTAAAAAAGATCTAGAATCATACCTATGAATTCCTTGTTGATCTTGTTGTCTTGGAGCTTCTAGAGTCACAATTGTCACTCCTCTAATGGCTTACAAACACCAACTAGCAAGGAGGATGATTTGGGAGAGAGGAGAGGGGAGGAAATCGGCCAGGGTTCTCTTACTTTAGATGAAGTTCCGATTTCCCTTAGCCATAGGGTCTATTTATACTTGTAGACTCCTTAAGGGTTACAACCTAAACCCTAATTGGATAATCTTCTCTTAAGGCTATCCAAATCCTTTCCTTAGATAAGCAATGGACGATTTGAGCTATCCTTTAGCTTCTAGAATCCGTCCAATCCATATCTATATGGATTTACAGTCTAAAGTTTAACTATCAAACAATTGACAGTTTATACCCTCTTATTTAATTAATCTCTTTAAGTCACCAAATTAATTCTAATTAATTCTATGACTTATATTAATCAAATAACAATATATTATTTTTTATATTATTCTCATAATATATTAATAATATTTACTCTCTCTTAATAAATCATCCTATCAAATTGCTATGGTGAAGGCAACCCAAAAGGACCATGCACAACCGGGTCAAATACTTGTCTAATATAGTTGCAGCCTTAGACACTATTCCAACATTATAGACCACGAGGTGAGGGTGAGAGGTGGACGATGTGAGAAGCCTTTTCCCAAACGATGGCTTCGTCATTCAGCAGAGTATGGATGACAACCACAGACTATTCTAGACAGTCCCATGGAACACTAGCAGGCTCGCAACCTGTAAGTGTTGTGAACGATGTGTTCATTCGGTGTACTCTAAACCTTGGCGATCATGCAGACTTGATGTCTAAACCCTGGCGATCATGCAGACTTGATGCCTAAACCCTGGTGATCATGCAGACTTGGTGCCAAAACCCTGGCGACTATGCAGACTTAGTACCTGATGTATAAATTCTGGCGACTATGCAGACTTAGTGCCTAGACCCCGGTGACGATGGACTTCGTGCCGATTCCTTAGGATGATCCTTACGAATGTATGAACGATGAATGGTTGATTTTAGGGTAGATCCTTAAGAGTAAAGAAGATAATGAGGATGGGTAATTGGGTTGATTGCTTGATTGTTTGAACATAATAATTATATTATTGTGGGTTGAAAACCTTATGTACTCACCAGGTTTCTCAACCTAACCCACTCAGTTTATTTATGTCACATGTGTTGTTATGAAGTCACATTACACTGAGAGATTAAAAGGATGTAGATCACTAGTCTAAATAAATGTAAGTTCCGTTTATACATATGTTTTTGTATTGACGATGACATCCCAAACGTTTTAAAATGAATAAAATACGTTTCTTCGAAAATATTTTAATAACGTATTTATCGTATTTTTTTTCTAGGAACAAATTCCGCAACGTTTTTATGAAAAGAAGTACTCTGATTTTTACAAAGCATAAACAAAACCGGTCTTTTCTGACCGTAAAAAATAGAGATGTCACAAATATGTCATAAAATATTTATAATATCACAACAAGGTTACAAAAATGTTTATATTTTGTGAAATATTCATTAATATCTTATGAAATTCATCAATTTGTAGTGGGTACCATTTCGTAAAACAATTATGCAAATTAAAGTAAGTTTTAGCGACTAACCATTTCTTAAATATGCTAATATTGTAGTTTCATGTCGGCTATTTATTAGCGGATTAATAATAGTGTTGGTACTTGGTAGTACATCACTACATCAAAACAGCTAATATAAAAAATTAATAAGTTAACATTCGTAGTTGGTTTTTTGGTTAACTGCCCGTCATTAAAATATTGTTCCATAAGGACCATAACAAAACCAAAACACCTAGAAAAGTTCGATTCAACTGACATAAAATTTAGTACATGTTATTATTCTATTTTATTTTTGAATGGTGGGTTATTTCAAAGTTAATCTTGTAATATTCAAACATGAAATAACTTTATTATATGTTTGATGTAAGGCCGATAAGTTCTCATTTATGTAATATGAAAATGCATGTTGTGTGAGAGTGAGCATTTAGATGTGTGCACAAATTGTTGATATGATTCGATCAGGCGATTCGGTTTTGCTTACATCAACAATGATTATGTTTGATTTGGATCCGATCCGGTTTTAATCAGTTTTATCCTAGCAGTTTGATCTCATTTACAATCTAAGGTCCAATCCATTTTTTTTATTCCAAAATATTGAACCGGTTTCGAACCAAATTAATTCGATCCGGTTTGGTGGTTTTGACCTGGTTTTTTGATAGGTTGCAGATCCATATCAAAGATTCGGTTTTAGTGTTTATCTATACCGACAATGAATCATTTGAGGTAGATGGATAAGTGATCACGTATCTTTCATACGAGGCTATGATATGATTTTGGCATCATTGACAAAATTAGGATATTAGGAGATAGCTAATATGTTAGATATATTAGAAAAAAAAAAATCATCAATGTAGGTTTGTTGTCTCCCATCTCAGAATAGATTTATAATCAGTTTCTAGATTCTATACATCTTTTTTGGACATGATGAATGAAATAGAGGACTCGATATAAATATAGGGAAATTTTTAAGGGGGGAAATGCATAAATGAGGAGAGTTCAGTTACCTTCTCTGAAGCAGTGTCAGGCTTTTGATTCCCACGAGGGTGTAGTGGCTCCATATGCGGGTATACGGTGTACCTCACGCGTATGACGTCGTTTCACCAAAATTTTGTTTTTCATTTTGTAAATTATTAATTATTATTATTATAAAATGAAGAAGAAATGAAAATAAGATGTTATAATAAACAAAATTAATGAAAGTACTTTTCTATTTTTTCCATTTTACCCTTTCCGAATGGCCTATGTACATAGGGTATCTCTTATGAAGATTACAACAATATGTTGTCCTCATGATATTGGAGAACAAAACGGTCATAACCGATAAACAAAAAACTAAAATCATAGTTATAACCGAACCCCGTGGAGCGGGGTTCGCACCTAGTTGTTGTTATTATTATTATTATTATTATTATTATTATTATTATTATTATTATCAGGAAAATTAAGGTAATTTAACCTTTATAGATGATTTTTTTGAAAAAAATGACCCAAATTCTTTTTTATAAAATAAACACAATGTCTGAAACATATCATTCCGAAGAGATTTCCAAAATACCAGGATGATTCCGGACCATGGTTTCGGAATATATTTTATTTGTTTTTTTTGTGACATGTGTTTTGTTCTTTATAGTATAAGTTTTGGGTTTATGAAATGTAAAATGCGTCTGTAATCTTAAAATCGACAAATAACTAATAAATACATAAATAAAAGGATGTGTTTTAAGTAATATTACAATGTTCAAATAAATTTTGTCTTTGTACCCTAAAAAAATTTCACTAGTCGTTTTCGAAATTCCATAGCACATGGATTGGTTTTACCCTCTATAACAATTGATTTCCCAGTGATCACCGTCTTCATAAACCAACACAAAAACATCCCACAATCCCCTCTGATGTCAATCTGTTGTGCTACATTTGGCGCCTTTTCGAGGGTCATATTTAAGCTCTCGAGTGGGAATGAATCAGTTGGTTCGGTACCCCAGTAGTTGACACCACTAGCAGTCTATGAATACAGGCTCTCTGTTGGTGATTTTATATCACTAATATTATTTAAGTGTAATGGGTTTAATTTGTTGATCAATGTCACTTTGACAATTATCGAACAAATTAGTATGGTGCGGAGTGCACATTTGTTTGATTTTGTCATTGTTGAAAGTATACTGTTATTTAGAGGTGAAGCTCCTTAACTGACGGGGGTCCGGGGCAGCGCCCTTGGGAGCGGGGTCCAAGGGGCGGCAGCCCCTGGCGGGGTCCAAGGGGCAGAGCCCCTGGCTGGGGTCG
The DNA here is from genome assembly GCF_002870075.4 of Lactuca sativa. Lineage (NCBI taxonomy): Eukaryota > Viridiplantae > Streptophyta > Magnoliopsida > Asterales > Asteraceae > Lactuca > Lactuca sativa. The sequence continues at coordinate 19,211,496 of NC_056631.2, forward strand.
TGCTAAAAACACCCGGTTTTGTGATCCTTTTAATAGACCCGGTTTTATGGTAGTTTATGACAGATAATATGACCGTTTTTGGACAGGAAGTTATTTAGATATATAACTACCATTTGGCAGTTTTAAGATAGAAAGTTAGTTTTCTGTTATATATGATCAATTTCGGATTCTCTTTTGGGTATAGATTCATAACATCTTCTTCATTCTATATTCTAGAAAATTAGTGAGTTTCATCCGATTAGAGATTTTGAGTGTGCCCTCAAATGCTTTAATCTGAAAGTGTTTCACAACTCTCACTGATCCAAGTATATCTATACCCCGAAAATCTAACACTCTCATACCTATAAATCAATCCTCGTTTTTTAAACAGTAGCCGTACTTCCAATGACTATCGTATATAGTCATTTTGAATGTCTTCAAATCTAATGCACCCAAAAACAAATGAACACTTCGTATATTAATTGGGATTTAAAGCTACACATAATGTTAGAAATAATTAATCATCAAATAACATTATATTATAAATGACTACTGCTAAGGTAATATAATCCAAACAAAATTATACTGTATCACAGTCTGTTTAAGTTAGGTAAATGGATCCGTCAGTCATGTCACTCCAGTCAAATGTATCAATATTGAAAGTTGACGACACAACTGTCCACCAAACATCATCTGCTCTATGCTCTATCAGCAATGAGATCCACATCATGATATAAGTATTGTTATTAGAAACACAGTATGTAATGATCACATAATAATATTACTTACATCACATAACAAACATCCTCCATGACTATCCACATATAATCGCGTCCAAAACTCAATCGAAGCAAAACCGGTCAAATAATTGTGAGCAAACAACGATGAACCATCTCGTTCTTTATATAGATTGTGTATTGTATGTTCTAAAAGATTGTCCAACTGTGTCGGTTATTGTCGTGTACAACCTTTCCTCTTCCTTTGTATCCATGGGGACTTATACCATGTGGATATAACTTTTTGGCGCCTAGAACGCTTAAGAGGTGTTGGTGACGACGTTTTGTATTCATCCCACATAATCTCTTGTACATCCAATAATTGAATACATGCAGACATATGCTTAGGGATTTCATCCAAAAGTTGTTCAGATATGCCTAACACATAGCCATGCTCCCATAAGTCATCGTCATTGTGCTTTATGGTACAAACATCTTGCATGATGAATGCATTTATGGTTCAATAATGTTTAATTATAAATGACGTAAATACATAAGGACCATAAACGATGAAATAATTAACAATGTACCTCCACCCCTTAGAGGTACCAACATCATCTTCGGGAGTCTTAATGATAAGTTTTAGAACCATGGATAAAGTAGCGTCATGCACTGCTAAATGTTTATCATGTGACCTCAACTGATCGCGACATTCACTAAGCTCGCTTTGCAAATGACGATCCTCATTTTGCAATTCACTAATAATTCAGTATGTTGATTGATGGTTCATCGGTCGACGGTGGTGGTGGTGGCGGGTAAGATGGAACATCTATATGTACCTTCTTTTGTCGAGGCTCATGGATAGGGGAGTTTTTGGGTGATGGTGTTAGGGAAGGTGCCATGTGAACTTTTGGGTTGGGAAAATGACGACGATCAATCGACACCGAGCTAGCTATCCACCATTCAGCACGACTCTCAGCTTCTAAGTTCTACCGGCTCCCACTTTTATACAAGTTTATTATCATACTAACAAAATTATAAAATAATAAATAATCATAAATTATACATAAAAAAGAATATATTAAAGTATATAAGTAAGCATACATCGTTGATTTTTAGAAACTGATTGCACTCAACCACTCGTAAAAGCCTCAGTTTGGACCATGCAACAAACTAGGGGGTCACATTCTCTTGTTAGGTAGCAAACAAACTACTCATAGGAAAAGTCTCAAGAGCCCATATATATGAAAGAATCATGTATTAGAATGTTTCAATCAAAAATATTAATAAAATGTTCATTGTGTACTTACCTTAAAAGCATATACAAAACCGTTTAGGGTGTGCGTCATTTTTTTAGGTTGTTTCTCTTTCCATTCGACTGGATGTAATATGCTTTTCAACCTTATTGAATATGGTAAGTAGTTGTGAATCCTCCCCCATGGATATTTGTCATATAAAAAATTACCAATTAAGTTTGTAAAAGCTATTAGTAATTATAACTAATTATCCGTAATTATAAATTAACGACGTGATACCTGTTGAGTTCTTCAAGATTGGATAACAAGGCGAAATATTGCTGTGTCACAGGTTGTTTGGGCAACCACCCATTGATACCATTCTCTAAGAGATATAGAAGACATATATGGACCACATTCTCGTCTGATAACTCGTTAAGTGAACGTTCAAACACCTTAGTCACATCGTCTAATTTCACAGAGATGTTCCTCGGGACCATAGGAAAGGCATGGGAAACGGAAGGTGGTGTTGGATGTATAAGCAGGAAAATAGTCATCAAATTGGAAGTTGGTGATGAGAGAAAATTCTTTCTCCCTGAAAAGACAACTCGTAACCCCTATCTCAAAAACCATCTCGCCTTCTTCGCTTCGGGGGTCCGAGATAACTTCGTGGAAAAAAAGTACTGCAGAATCAAAGGATCCACTTCTACACTAGGAATGTCTAACCACCTCAAAAAAGATGTATTTCAGAACATACTCTCGCAGACAGTCTGTCTCTAAATGCCGCAAGACTTTGCCCGCCGATTTTGGGATTACAACACAATGTAATGGATGCATCAAAAACCCTGTCGTGATGCACAAATAAAAAAAAAGTTGTTATAAACCAATTCCAGAACGAAAGCTGACAAATAATCCAGAAGAGTTCCTCATGCTCCCGACTCTATATGAAGGGGAACTCGACGAGTCCAACGAAGGACTCAACGAGCCCAAACAAAAGTCCTGATCTTGTCATAAGGGATAACTCGGTGAGTTAATGAGTAACTCGACAAGTTGGATCGCGTATTTGAGATTCTCTGATTTATGGAACTCAGCGAGTTGATGGACCAACTCGACGAGTTGAGTCAACCTAATGTTGACTTTGACCAGGGTATTGACCTTAACTTAGATTGTGACCAGAATTGAACCTATAGGGGTATGAGTATGGAAGAGTAATTAAAAGAGGTTGTTATATGTAGGAGTTTGATAGGAGTTGATCCCATCACCGAGGACAGTTCAGACACTACGCGATATTCAGGTGAGTTATCTCTAGTAGAAGTGGGTCGAAGGCACCAATGTCAGCCCACTAGTAAGAGCTATAGTAGAGATGATTGTCTTTGTGATAATTATCTAGTATGTTATGTGTTATGTGTTAGTATGCTATGATGCTATGTGATAATGGTAGGAGGGGCAGGATAGACCCCAATACCGATCGATAGGGTCGAAGGGGTACGCCAGCACCCGGATAAACTAGGCAGTATATGACTTATATGTTTATGCAATATGATGCTATGTGTTAGAAGTAGGGGGTGAAATAGTTCCCGGTACCGGTTGACAATGCCGAAGGGGTAGACCAGCACCCTGATATGTTAGGCAAGTTACCGGTCGACAGGGTCGAAAGGGTAGGCTAACACCCTGATATGCTAGGCAAGTTACCGGTCGATAGGGCTGAAGGGGTAGCCAACACCCTGATATGCTAGGCAAGTTACGGGTTGAAAAAGACCGGAAGGGTAGTTAGTACCCATATATGTTAGACAATATGTGTTATGTATGGTATGTGGTATGATGGGGGAACTCAATGAACTTTGTGCTTACAATTTTCACTTTTGGTTTCAAGTACTTCTTCCGCGGAGAGAAAGGAGCCGACACGGTAGCAGCGCATTGCACACACGATTTTCTGCATATGAGCTTCTTGGGATTTATACTCTGACATTGTTACTATTTATGACATGCTTTTGAGACGTATGATTTATGGTTTTTATGATACAAAATAACTTGATGATGTTTTCTCTGAATTGTTTTATGAATAAATATATCAAAAATGAAATTTTTTGTTCGTATTTTTGGGATGTTACAAGATGGGTGAAGTGGATTTTTTGGTTTTTTTTTTAAAATTAAAATAATAAGAAATTAGTTAAAACAAATTAAAAAGAATCAGTTAAGGGTATAATTGTCATTTTAGGTAGGGTATAGACAAAAACTACAAGAAAATGATAACGATAGAGACCAAAACCACATAAGATATCTAAAATTTGACAACCAAAACCTTTTGAACCAAAACCACAAAATTTTGCCAACCATAGGGACCATTTTTGCAATTTTGTCTGCAAAATTTTATTTCGGTTTAACGGGTAAACCGAACCAAATAATCCGTAACCAAATTAACCAAACCAATTAAACCGAACCTAATTTGTTTTGGTTGTGGTTAGTTTTAAGACATAAAAAAACCAGTAAACCGAACCAATTAAACTGAAAACCGAAAAAGCTAACCGAATAACACCCTACCTCTGATAACAATATTAAAGTTTGTAATCCTATACTATTCGGTTTTGTGGTCATAGAAGTTCCTCTGCGATTTGATAACATGTTTGCACTTTACAATGGTAAATAATCGGTACTCAAAAGCTGACTGAAAGCCTCGTTACCAAGGTTCTCTAGTAAAATAAATAAATAAATAAATAAAGTTCGTAACTTATTAAAATTGATATTTCATATAAGTTGCTTTTTTAAACATCAACTGTTTCTGATAACCACAAAAATATAAACCACAAAATTTCTCAAAATTTCCGGCGCCAAAAGCTTCAATTTCATCCCTTAAATTTATCAGGCCAACAAAAACCAAACATTAGTTTCTGTTCCAAACCCCCAACCCCATTGATTTCTCTGCTACTCCTCCGATCCTATCGGACACGGCTAACAATTCCGATCCGATCTCTGGTGTCGTTAAAAGCGATGCCGGAGATCGACAATATTCCGCCTCCGCCGCCGCCGGCTGCCAACTCTCTGTTTGGAAAGTATGAGCTCGGACGACTTCTTGGTTGCGGCGCTTTCGCCAAGGTTTACCTTGCCAGAGACATCGTCACCGGCCAGAGCCTCGCCGTCAAGGTTATCAATAAACAAAAAATCACTCATAACTCCAGTCTCATGTCTAATATCGAGCGCGAGATCGATATCATGCGCAGACTCCGGCATCCCAACATCGTTAAATTATACGAAGTTTTGGCTACAAAAACGAAGATCTATTTCGTGATGGAGCTCGTTAAAGGCGGTGAGTTGTTTGCAAAGGTTGCCAAGACTCGTCTTAGTGAATCCCAGAGCCGGAAGTACTTTCAGCAATTGATCTCCGCCATCGGATATTGTCATTCTCGTGGTGTTTATCACCGAGATCTGAAACCGGAGAATCTTCTAATCGATGAGAATGGTAATTTGAAAGTTTCCGATTTTGGGTTGAGTGCTGTTACAGGACAGATCCGAGACGATGGTATGTTACACACACTGTGCGGCACGCCGGCTTACGTTGCACCAGAGATTCTCACCAAGAGAGGATACAACGGAGCGAAGGCGGATGTGTGGTCGTGTGGGGTCATCTTGTTCGTGTTGACAGCCGGATACTTGCCGTTTAATGATCCAAATCTCATGATGATGTATAAGAAGATATACAGAGGCGAATACCATTTCGCAAAATGGATGACTGCGGATCTCCGGCGACTATTGGGCCGTCTTCTGGACACAAATCCGTCGACGAGGATCACCATTGATGACATCACACGTCATCCGTGGTTCAGGAAAGGAAACAAAGGGATTTACGAGTGCGACGATGAAGAATTTCTCGTGAGGCCAGAACAGAATGATAAAACGATGGCGTTAAACGCGTTCGACCTCATCTCGTTTTCCTCTGGTCTAAACCTCTCTCCTTTCTTCGACAACACATATAACTCATCGCATCAAGGCGAAAAACTGATTGTCGCCGGACGACCGGAGGAAGTTATCGAAAAGGTTCATGAGACGTTGAGGGAGGTGGATGTGAGGATCAAGAAGCGAAAGGATTGGGGTTTGGAGTTGGTATGGCCAAACGGTAAATTTGTGATCGGATTGGAGGTTTTCCGGTTAACGGAAAGAGTGGTGGTGGTGGAAGTTCGGAGTAGAGGTGGAGGCGCAGAGTTGTACGATGAGTTTTGGAAGAACAGAATCAGGCCGGAACTGCTCGAAAGAAGACGGGAAGTTCAGGTAGCTGACAGCTAGAGACTCGACACGTGTTGAGCAACTTTATTTGTCAAAATAACTTTTAAAAAAAAAAAATCCAACATAATAAAACATTTTTTACCCTAAAAATAAATTAAAGAAAAAAAAAGGTGAAAAATGGAAGTAGGGCTGTGGACCGTGAATGATCGCGAATGCTTAGAAAGGTGGTAGAAGCTTTTACCGTTTTGGATTTAAGGTAGAGTTTCTTAAAATTCTCATGCTGTAGATAATACGATGAGAGCTTTTTTGGTTAGTTCACGTGTTCAAGCTCCTTTTTGAGTTCATGTATATGTATATGTATGAGCTACAACGTTTGTGTGTGTATATATATATGAACTTTGTACTTTCACATTCATAAAGTTATAGTTCGTTCTTCAATAAATTGTAAAACGAACCATCATGCCCAGGAGGAAATCATGAAAAAAAAATCCTTTGATATTAAAATTTGTGAAAAATTCATAGTTTTTTAAACGGAGCAAGTTTATTACTTATTAGGACGAGTTAGATACCAAACCTACACCAGCACAACAACTTTAATATTTTATGGTTATAAACAGGGGTGGGCTCATTACCAAAACATAATCTACCCTAATAAATGAAAATGACTTTGCCACATGTCCTCTTCTTATTCATTTGGACACATGGCATTTTCTAGAAATTTTAAATTTTTCTATTTTCCACTTGTCATTTTATTGTATTTTTGATTTTATTAAATTAAAATCCACATTTAATATATAAGGTAATATATATGTAAAGTATTTATTAGAAAATTGTTTATATATGTAATGCATCTAATGCATTAAAGTCTCATTAATTTTAATAATTCAAAAAATTTCTTATTTTTCTTATAAATTTAAAGTTTTCAAATTGTTAAAATTTTATATTTAATTTTTTTTAAATAAACCCATGTAATACATGGGTCTCACACCTAGTTGATATCAAACCGAAAGTACCAAAACAAAATGAAAAGTAAATTTAGTCTGAACTTAGAAACGAGAAAAATACTGAAACCGATATCAAACTAAAAAAATACCAAAACCGAAATGACACAAAAGTAAGAACCAAATACCAAACCTAAATATAAGGTAGGGTTGGTCATCCCTAGTTATAAAAACTAATAGTATATAGTTTTCTTGGTTGAGTTAAATTTGAAAAAGAAAATCTTTAAAAATATTGAGACTTAGGTTTGAAGAATAAGAAGCAAGTATTCGTATTAGGCTTAGGCTCGAAGAAAGGTTTGTAGAATAAGCAACAAGTATTTGTATTAGGCTCGAAAAAATTGTAACTTCTTATGTATAAAAAGTTTTTTCTATCTTTGTTAATTTTTTTCTTTTAATCTAAAAAAACAATGATTTTCTCCATTAGTTGGAAACAAAAGATTACTACTAAAGTACTAACTGAATTACAAGAACCCTGTTTATTATGTATGAAAATGAAATCTTTATATATTACTCTCTAAAATAATATGCAAAATTAATGCCTTAAATGGTAATGAAACCCTTCTCCATATATATGAAGAGCAAACATCACTGTCGTCAAAAGTCAAAACAACTGAAGTCTTTTATGAAAACTTTCTTATTGTTAGTTCGATAGATATTAGAAAAGGAGCAAAATAAATTCAAACAAGGTCCCCGTGAAGTGAGAGTAACCTCCATTGCCAACTTTTCAACAACTGTTTCAAATAAATGTTTTTGTATCTAATACTAGTATAATATATGACATATTTGAGTTTTGGGGCCCCAAGCCCAAGTTGTTGCGAGCCTTGGTCGACAGCTTGCCTTACCCTACCCAATACCCATTGGCATTTGGCATAGCTGATAGCCCTTCGAACCATCACCAATTATTAGTGTCATATTTTATTACATTTAAGCTTGAATGCCAAACAAATCGATAACAAAAGCTTATACGATTATTATTAATATATGAAAATAAAAAATAATTGTTATAAGTTACATATTAACATATGTGTGTTGTGTTAATTCATCTCTTGTGCTTCTTAATCGTGTGCTGTGCTTCTTAGTTGTTGAAGTTTGTACTATAGCCCGTTCAATCTTTGTTTATATCTGTAATCCTATAAGTCTTTGACTTTTGTTTCTTTTTTGACGATTTGATGTATTTACTAGTGTTATAAATGGTGTCTGTTCTATGACCTATTGCTATGTTTGCTTAGACTGTTAAATATACGTACAACGTGCACATGTTTACCCATATCCCTCCTTATTCTTACTTTTATCATTTATACCCTCTTTTTTTCTTTTAGTCAACTTATATAATTATCCTATTACGATGAAGAGGAGTATTTGTCTTTTTCTATTTCTTACCTCCCCCTTATGGAACTTGGAGTTTTGTTGTTGTTTCTTTAATAAAACCTTGATGCCTTTACAGGTGAATATCATGTATATATAACATATAAATCTTATGACAAAATCACAACCAAATTTCATTGTTTAACAAAGAAAGAAACCCTATAATACAATCTCACACCAGCTAAAAGGAAAGAAATATATTAAAATGTACAAATATTAGGTACCTAGTAGCTCAGGGCAACTGATCCTGCTGTGGTGGCAGTGGCCCTACTTTCTCCGGTTGTTGTGGTTGCTCAGGTGGTTGTGGTGGTGGTTGTTCCTCCGGCTGCCACGTCCAAACTATATCTTGTAGCCCAGGTCTTAAACCCTCATTTACCACCTTGTGATATTCCAGTGTATCTCCGTTACATTTCTTCACCTCAACCATATGAAAAGAGTGAGTGAGCTCGAATATCTCAGCATCAATTGACAAAATTCCTTTTCTACCCTCCGTCATCGCCTCCAGCTTCAACAACCCTGCTTCTCTTTTACTAATCTTCATCTTCAAAAGTTTAGCAATTTCTTCAAGTTTAGATATAATAACAGACGCAGGTCGCCATGAAGTGAATCTTGCTTCTTTCTTTTGTCGAGGCTCTTCAAACAATGCTGTCAGGTCAAACCCTGGAGAGAGGGCAATTATGTCAAATGCGTTCAAATTCTGAAGCCTCATCACTTCCTGTTTCTCTTCAGAGGAACATGAAGCAGAAGCACCATCTGAACTTGCAGAAAGAACCGACTCCTTATTTGGTTTTCGGACAATATTGCCCTTTTTAAACCATGGGTTTTCCTTAACTTTGGCGATTGTGATTCTATAACTGGGATTTGGTTCCAACATTCTTGTCAGTAACCTTCTTACATCCGGTGGAAACCAATTTGGACATTTGAACTCTGCTTTTCCTATCTTTCTATACATTTCCATTAAATTTGAATCATGAAAAGGAAGATAACCAGTTAAAAGAACATACAAGATCACCCCACATGACCAGACATCAACTTTATCCCCATCATACCCTTTCCTATTAATCACTTCAGGTGCCACATAAGCAGGAGTCCCACAAGTGGTGTGAAGTAGCCCATCTTGACGCTTCGATTCAGCAAGAGCACTTAACCCAAAATCAGAAACTTTCAAATTGTCATTTTCATCTAAAAGTAAGTTTTCAGGTTTAAGGTCTCGATGATAGACTCCTCTACTATGACAAAAATCAACGGCTGTGATCAATTGCTGGAAATATCTACGGGCGATATGTTCCTTTAATCTCCCTTTTGATACTTTGTCAAAAAGCTCACCCCCTTTGGCATATTCTAAGGCGAAATATATTTTGGTTTTGGTTGCCATGACTTCATAAAGCTCTAGAATGTTGGGGTGTCTCACCTGTCTCATGATAGATATCTCTCTCTTGATTTGGTTAATAAGCCCAACTCTTAAAACCTTCTCCTTGTCTATTACTTTAATCGCCACACTTTGGCCTGTTTTCATATTCCTCCCATAATAAACCTTTGCAAAGGTTCCTTGGCCAAGTAATCTCCCTAACTCATATTTTTCCATCAAAATACTCCCTTTAATATCCATATGATTCACATAAACTGAAAGAAACTACCCTAACTTCACACGGATCACACTCACAAAAGAAGCACCTTGTTAATCTGTAATGTAACCTCAGGTTGTGCCACGTGGATATAGTAAGGTGGACATGATGTAGCCAGTCTCATCAAGAAGGAAGATGGTGAGTTGTAGAGAGGCAGAATCACAGTGGACTTCAGAAGAAGGCTTCTGAACCTTCATACACATCTTGCAGCATACCCTGGCCTCTCTTTGGAAGATTCAACAAAATCGTGCTCAAGTATAAACACGCTTGCAGATGAACTCAGGAGTAAGTAGAGGTAAATGATGAAGAAGAACAATCCAAGCCTGAACATCAAAATTTAGAATTGGGCATGTTTAGGCTTCTAAAACAAGAAATATCATCTCAAATTTGCAGTACATGTAATTAGTAGATTCTGCAAACCGTTATACAGTTGCAAACTAAATATCAATCTTGTAAACGTACAAGAGACTTTTAGAGATAAACAAGAATTATCTTCTATGATCGGATTACATAAAACAACCTAATCACAACAATTTTGTTACTATTTCTTCTGAAAAGAAACAAAATGTGTTTAGTGGCAGTAGAAGCTAAACCTAAAACAAAATAAAACCAGTTTATACTTATAGGGTTACAAAAACGAAGTCTTTGGATGAAGCGGTTCTTTATTGCGCAATTATATGACCACTGGGCACTGACCGTTTTTATAACTTTATCTTTCCTATTTGCATCCAAAAGTCGAGAGAGAGAGAGAGAACGTTTGAAAAATGAAATCAACAAAACGATCACAGAATTGTGGATTCGACAAGGTAAATCAAGAGATTTTCATGATAACTAAAACGATCGCAATTAACTTTAGATATTTGAAGCTACTTATAGAAATCAAATTGACCTGATCTACTAGTGGAGCTCGAACAGCAGCAAAAAGAGAGAAACGGTCGATTTGAATGGAGTCTTCTTTTTTGTTATATCCGAAGAATATGCGAGAGAGACTTATACAGGTCAAGATCGAATTCAAATGGCTTCAGGCGATTGTAAATTTGTAACGTGTAAAATAAGCGTAGGAAATGTTCACCTGCGTGCGAACTTACGGTACGTATGATGAGAGTTTATACTTTATCGTCAGCTAGCTCGTGACTCGTCGGGTCCCGACTCTTCTATCTTTTAACGACAATTAGACGAATGTCCGCGTTTTGCGTGAGATATAAAAAAATATTTTATATTAAAAATACTAAATCATTTTTATTAACAATTAAATAATAATTTCATAAAAAATATAAAAAATGATTTTTAGTATTGTTATTATGTTGACCTATATTATAAGAAATAAGGTTGGAACTTGAAGTTATTTTGCATAGACAAAATTGCAAGAATGGTCCCTGTGGTTAGGTTGAAATTGCCATTTTGGGCCAAACAGGTTTGGACTAGCACTCATGGTCCATAGGTATTCATTTTCTTGCCACTTTGGTCCAATTTACTTTAAAATTCTTTTATAATGACCATTTTGCCCTTTGTTTTTATTTTTTTAGTTTATTTATTTATTTAAATAGTTTCATAATTAAAAGAAAAAGAAAAAAATCCCTCTCTCTCTTAAACTCTCTCTCTCTCCCACCTGTCTCTCTCTCTCTCTCTCTCTCTCTCTCTCTCTCTTCATTGTAGACCCCATATCTTCATCGTCCTCTTCTTTTTAAGGATATGTAGAAAAAAGAAACCCTAATTGTAATCTCCATTATCAAAAGCAACTTTGCCCATTAATCTGTATCTCAGCAAGATCCAATGGTTTTCAGACGAGCTTCTGTGAGATAAAGAGGGGAGAACCCTAACTGTTGTTCTAACTCTGAAACGAAGGTCTGTAAATAGGGGGTTTCAGATCCACCTACTCCTGAGAATCAAAGAGCTTCATCTTTACAGACCAAAGCACAACGATGAAGACCAAACCACCGGCAACCCCTGAAAACACCTACTGCCACCCCTCTTCACCACCATTTCCAACCATCCCCACCGTCTCTCGACTCTCCTGGCTCCGTCAAATGACCCTCAGGTGACCTTTAATCAAGTTTGAAGAAGGAAAGAACGCCAAATGACCCTCGGGTGAGCTTCAAGCGAGTTTGAAGAAGGAAAGAAGGAGACCCTATGGTTTTTAGAGGTTATCGCCATTCTCTTTTCTTTAAATCTTAGGGTTTTTAGAGCCCGCCGCTGCTAGAAACCTTAGTTTCGATCTGTATGCTGCCACTTGAAACTTTTAGGGTTAGGGTTTTGCTACCAGAGCTTCGATATGGTGTCGTTTATCTTTTTCCGGCGGTAGTGTTCAAGCTTCCCAGCGGGAATGAAGGTTGGGGGAGGGGTGAGGACGGTGACGTTCTTTAAACTGGAGAGAGAGAGAGAGAGAGAGAGAGAGAGAGAGAGATTCCTTTCTTCTTTTTATTTTTTATTTTTTTTGTTTGGAAAATAATTAAATAACAAAAAGAAAAGCAAAAAACAAATAAAAAGGGGCAAATTCGTCATTTTAGATCGTTTTGGATCAAACTTACAATAAAATGAAAATTTTTGGACCGGTAGTGCTAGTCAAAACCTGTTTGGCCCAAAGTGGCAATTTCCACCTAACCACAGGGACCATTCTTGCAATTTTGTCTTTTGCATATACAAAGTTACATCATTAAAATAGAAAAAAAATTAATTTTTAAAAATAAATAAATCGTTATTGTTATCTATTAAATAATAATTTCATATTAAATTAAAACGTTTATATTAAATATTATCATTACGTAGAAAATACGATAATAGAGACATCTTTTTATCTATCTTAAATTTTATCATTCTGTACAAAATATGATAATAGAGACAACTTTTTATCTTAAATACTAAAAAAATGTTTTGTATCATAAGTATTACCATAATTATGTATAACATATGATAATAGTGACGTCTTTTATAAGGTTAAAACTTTAAATTGTGTTACATACAGAGTTGTAAAATTTGGCTAACACAACCAAATACTCTGCATGTTACTTAAACTCGGCCTCCAATGGAAGCGAGTTTGCCTAACTCAGCCAGAAGACACTCATATACTTATTAAACTTGATCCAAATCTAAAAGATACGGTCCAAAAAATCATTTTCGAAATTCTGAAATTTAATTGGTCACTTGTCGACAAAGATAATCTCAACAAAGAATACACTCAACGTCCTACAAAGTTATATACAAGGAAGATCTCATGTCTTAGTCCCTTTGAAATATTTCACAACCTTTTCTATTTATAGAGGAGAATACATTCTCTTGTTTACTCTCACGATCAATGTGGGATGAATAAATTTTAATTAAACTCATTTCTTTATTTGCCACTAATTTCATTTTGTTAAAAAGTATACAATAATAAAAATAAAACGTTATCCAGAAAATTTATTGTTCAATAGTTCTATTTTTCAGTAATCTCGTAAGTTGCTATAAAAAATTAAGTTTTTATTAAATAGCTTTTTGTTAAATCCTAAAATCATAAATTCAGTTAGGTACTTAATATAGAAAGTTTGTTTATATGTATTTTCATGATTCAAAATGTCATTATAAAATGAATTCATTTATAAAATATAATCGAGTATACATTTCGTGCTTTTGATTTAAAGTGATTTTTCAAACAATTGTAATTTTATGTTTAAGTAGATTTTTTTATATTTATATAACATTATGTAACTTATAATATTATTATAAACAATTTGAATAATCATGAGAGTTTCAAATGTATGTGGTGAAAGGAAAATGCTTCATTTATCGGTCCAAATTGATCAAACTCGGACCGAATCAGCTTAATATACCAAACTACATAACATTTTTTCTATTGAAACCCGGTTTGTATATATTTTGTGTTTTTGAACCAAATTTATTTTTCAAACAATTATAATTTTATTTTTAGGTAACTTATTTATAATATTATTAGAAACAATTTGAAAAATCATGGGAGTTTCAAATGTATGTGCTGAAAGGAAAATGCTTCCTTTATCGGTCCAAATTGATCAAACTCAGAGCGATTCAACTCAATATACCAAACTACATAACGATTTTTCAACTGAAACTCTGTTTGAAACTAAAAAAAACTTGTTCAAAACCATTTTCGGGATTCTAAAACTTAAATGGACGGTTACCAATAAAGACAATCTCACCAAAGAATACCCTCAACATCCTAAAAAGGTAGGCATAAGGAAGTTCTCATAGTTTGGTCCCTTTGAAACATTTCACAACCTTTCCTATTTATAGAAGAGGAAACGTTCTCTTGTTTACTCTCACCATCGATGTGGGATGAAGAGATTGTAATAAAACACGTTTTCTTGTTAATAAAACATTATTCAACTTATTTAGTAAAACACATTTCTCTTGTTTACCCTTTCTTTATTATTCAATAGTACCATTTTTCTATAATCTCGTAAGTTGCTATCTAAAAAAGTAAGTTTTTATTGAATAACTTTTTATTCAATTCTAAAATCATAAATTCAGTTAGGTACTTAATATAGAAAGTTTGTTTATATGTATTTTCCAGATTCAAAAGTTCATTATAAAAAGAATTCATTTATAAAATATAATATGCGTATATATTTCATGCTATTGATCAAATCAAATTTTCAAACAATTATAATTTTATGTTTAGGTAGATGCTTTTTTATATTTATATAACATTATGTAACTTTTTTTAAAATATCATTGGAAACAATTTGAAAAATCATGGGAGTTTCAAATTTATGTAGTGAAAGGAAAATGCTTCTTTTATGGTCCAAATGTATCAAGCTCGGACCGATTCAACTAAATATACCAAAATACATATTTTTTTTTTCTAGTGAAACCCGGTTTGTATATATTTCGTGCTTTTGAATCAAAATGATTTTTCAAACAGTTATAATTTTAGGTTTAGGTAGATGCTTATATATATATATATATATATATATATATATATATATATATATATATATATATATATATATATAATTATGTAACTTATTTATAATATTATTAGAAATAATTTGAAAAATCATGGAAGTTTCAAATGTTTGTTGTGAAAGGAAAATGATTCCTTTATCGGTCCAAATTGATCCAACTTCGGTTCAACTCGATATACCCAACTATATAATTTTTTTCTAATTGAAACACGGTTTAAACCGGAAAAAAATTCGGTTCAAAACCATTTTTGGAATTTTAAAAGTTAACTAGACACTTGCCATTATAGACAATCCCACCAAATAATACCTTCAAAATCCTACAAAGGTAGGCATGAGGAAGTTCTCATGGTTTGGTCCCTTTGAAAGATTTCACTACCTTTCCTATTTATAGAAGAGGAAACATTCTCTTGCTTACTCTCACCATCGATGTGGGATGAAGACATTGTAATAAAACACTATTTCTTGTTATAGAACATTATTTAACTTATTTATAATGTTATTGTAAATAAATTGAAAAGTCATGGGAGTTTCAAATGAATGTGGTGAAAGGAAGCTAAAAAAGGGAGTTTCAAATGCATGAGATTCAAGAAAAAATGCTAGCTTTATAAGTATGTATGATATGATTACCTAAGATAATTTTTATTTATAAAAATATATATTTAAAATGCAGGTTTAAAACTTTGATTATTATTAGGCCTGAATCAGGTTGAGTTTGGATTGGTGGGTCTCACGTTAAAAGTTATAAAATCAACTCAATCAATATAATAGGTGGGTTGGAAATCTCAAACCATGGACACATGTCACTGGGTTGAACCCAATCCGCATAACCCCTTCAAATAAATAAGCAACATATTTTTTAAAAAATATAGTTTTTTCAACATAAAGTCATCAAGTAATTAACAAAAAGATGTTTTCAAAATGAAGTTATAAATTCACTAACATCCAAATAAAATTGAAAAATGAAAACATTTATATAAAATGCAATTGTTTAAAAATATCCAAAAACCTATTCAATAATTCATTAATGCTAGAATTCTCATTTCTTCCTCCAACAATGACTTCTTCATGATGAATTTCAAATATAAACAATATTCAAAATTAAATTTGTAATAATTTGACTATTTGTACTAGAAAGAATTCTCATTTCTTATGTCTTCTACTATTTGTACTAGAAAGAAGCCACCAAATGACAATTTAAAGTATGTTGGAATTTATAGCCTCCGTATTGTCTTCGTTGATGTTCAAATTCGTTATATTTTGAGTTAGGCTCTCAACAACCACATTCAAATCAAATGCATAAGGAGTAGAAAAAAATTATTACTAAATTTTAGTTAATTAATACAATGATATGTAATATTACGAATACGGAAGTAATCGGATTTCATTAACCCTTTGCGAGCGGAGCCTGCCGCTATAATAGATTCGGGCTGAGAAACCGAACATCTCAAGGTAAGGGTTATGAACTTTCTAAACCTTTAGCCAGATTAGGCTTAGCAGTCTTTAATTTATTTGGCTGGCCAAGGTGGTCAGTTCGGCCAAAATGTAAAGGCACTCGATGCTTTGCTACACCATTGGCTGTAGCGGCAATCAGTGCCTTGCTGTCTTGGGCATACTGATACTATTTGCCGAGAGTTGAGGCTACTAGGAACTGAACAACAAGGTTGTTGTAACACCCGTCTCTCGACGTATTATTTAATTTAAGTAATTAATATTAGTTTGGACTAATAATGGGACAAATGGATTTTTGGAGTGGACCTTAGCAAGTGGGCCAAGTAGTTGGGCCGCCTATAAGTCGTACGCTGGGCATAAACTGGTGTACGTTGGGTGTAACCTGGTGTACGCAGGGCGTAGAAGCACCTAGGATTCGGGGGGCGCATGCACGTACGCGCAGCGTACGTGAGCTGACTGAAAACCCTAATTTTAAGGGTTTAAGCCATATAAATACCCCATTATGGCTCAAACCCTAGCCCCCTTACCAGTCCCTCACCCTCAGAAAACCCTAATACACCCTCATACTCCATTGTTGTGCGTGTTTGATCTTTTGAGCTCATTTTGGTGAAGAAAAGCTTGGAAGAAGAGAAGAGGAGCTGAAGAAGAAGAACTTGAGCATCTTGAGCTCAAGGATGTGGAATCATATCATCTTTTGGCACTCAAAAGAGGTATAAAGCTTCCATCTTTCCTCTTAGAAGCTTATATTTAGGATTAAGGAGCTTTGGACCTTTTTAGGTCCAAAGGATGGATCTTTTTCATGCAACTTCGTTTTTGAGCTTAGGGTTGCCACCCTTGGAGCTCAAAGCGTCCCTTTAGCAGTAAAGTTTCAACCTTTAAGGCCTTGAAGTAACCATGCATGAGATCTAGCCATTTCTATTGAAGTTTATTGCTATTTTTCCAAGTTGGGTTCATTTGTTGGGTTGCAAGCCACCAAGTGATCGACTTTATGGATCAAGACATTGATTTGGACTTGGATCTGTGTTTTTAGCCTTTGGATTAGAGTATTAAGCACTTAATGAGAAAAGTGACTTAACAGTAAAGCACGATGGGCGTACATGCAGGTAGGCGCAACATACACACCATTTAGCCAGTACGCTTAGCGTACGTAGGAGTACGCCATACGTACTCAACTGACATGGGCTTGGTGTTTTGGGCCTCGGTTTGGCCTATACTTTGGACTTTGGGTCTTTGGGCCTTAGTGGGCCATCAAAAGTCAAATAATTTGGGATAAGAATATATTTGGGCTTACGGAAGGCCCATTTGAAAAGTTGGGCCCAATTTAGAAAATTGGGCAATTAGTGGGCCATTAGTGGACTTAGAAAGATTAGATGGAATTGGGCCCTTATTATGGTCCAAATAAGAGCAGTTTGTCTGACTAAGTATTGTTGTATAGAGTTAGTCGGGGAGTCGTGGGAGCAGCCAACAGAGATTCCTCACGCACGAGTTTAGCATTCAGTTTGAGAGGTGAGTCTTCTCCTATAGGAACGGGTTTAAGGCACCAAGGGCGGCCTGTTTATGTGTCGGGGTTAGCCCGATGTAGGTTTTATGTTCCGGACTTCGGTCTGATGTCGGGCGAAGCCCGATGCAGTTAGTATGCCTGATGTCTCTGTTATTCTTGCATGTGTATGATTATGTGTTCCGGACTTTGGTCCGATGCCGGGGTAAGCCCGAGGAATGCTAGCTTTCTTGTTATGCTTATGTGTATGTTTATATTATGTTATGCCCATGATATGTATACCGAACTTCGGTCTGATGTCGGGCGGGGCCCAATGCAGGGGCTAGGCCCAAGTTATGTCGGACCTCGGTCCGATGCCGGGCGGGGACCGATGCAGTGGGCTAGGCCTAGTATGTGATTATGTGCATATTATGTGGTAGCTCGGGAGACTCACTAAGCTTTGTGCTTATATTTTTTAGTTTTGGTTTCAAGTACTTCCAATAGCAAAGGAAAGGGCTCGGGATGATCGCATGACACACACCACAGTTTCAGCCTGGGATTGTTTTAGACTATGATGATTACTTATATGATTTTGGTACAGTTTTTGACATGATGTTCTTGAGATACATGGTTCTTGATTTTTATTATGATGATGGATGATTTATGGTTTTAATAATGATTTTTGAAATGAAGTTTTTGGACCGTATTTTTGGGATGTTTCAGTTGTTGAGAGCCGGACAACGCAACTGCTGAGAGCTTGCACAACAAGATTGTCAAGAACTGGTCAGGTCGACTACTGATAGACGGGCAATGCGACTGCTGAGAGTTGCGCAAAGAAATTGCCAAGAACTGGTTAGCGTAGGTGCTGGGATTTAGGCAACACGACCGCTGAGGATTGGGTCGTGAATCTGCTCCTTCATTTTTGACACTAATGGCTAATTTCTTCACAGGGATGCACGATCATATGTAATGTCCGCTTGATATGTAGTTTAGTTATTTGCTCGAAATAGAGTTACCACTTCTGCATAGTGTTGTGTAGCTTGTTCACAACTTGATGGTGATCAACATGGCAATGTTTTGACGATTGTGCTGTAAGCATGGTTGTATTGGGGATTGGTACCTCATAAAACCTCGCCATTTTTGTAGGTGCTTTTCTAGTATTAGGTACTAGTGTGGCTAAACTTGAGTTGTTTTGTGTGCACTGGCTCGTGCTTGCAAATTTGAGTCTCATTCGTTTGTACATGCAATTGTAAACAATGATAACAAGTTATCTAGTTCCACACTATGTAAATAATAGTAAGATAAATGCATGATAATGGCAAGTAAAGTGTATACAAGAATATGTTTTGGAAATTGTTCACAACATGTGCCTTTGTGTAAGCTTGTAAGGTAAAATACTTGTATATTGGGTAAAAATGTTTCAGTAGTATGCAATCAGTAGCTAAGCACCAATGACAATGAAATAGTTTGATTAAATTGAAAACTATTTGTCAATTTTGTTATCAAAACGTGGCATCTTTGCATATGAAAATAAGATGTTGTGGTAAAAAGATTTTCTACTATGTATAGGAGGTTAATATTTGTTGCATAAATTCTTTAACTCCCTGAAGGTAAATACATTCCACGATTCTCATAATAGCGTCTTAGTAAATAATTTTGGTTTACTAAACAGAGATAATATTTACTTGAGAAAAGAGAGATAGGTAGACCTAGTATCCGAAGTAGGTCGATGTGTGTCGGACGTCAGTTTTCAATCTCAACCTTTATGTCATGATAATGCTTGGGAACACTTCGTAGAGTAGCAAATATGTACCGGACATGGGCCAGGGTAGCTGAGAAGCGCGTTCTCGCCATGTAATATTTGAGACTGCTATTCGATGTGGTTGTTGTGTCGAGCTCCGAGGTCCGTAAATAAATGCAACGTGCTTGGTTTGTGGTTCCTGTGGCCTAGTCACGGTCGAAAGTTGTCCATAGAAACACTATTGGAGGAAATCCGCACGTGCCTCGGCGATGGGGATGAGATCTGTAGCCAACTTCGGGTAGAGGATTATATTTCTATGCCCCATGGGGGAAACTTTGGGTGACTGGTCGGCAGTGCACACTCCGCGGGTTCCCTTCAAATGCTCTATTGACCGGGCTTTACTCTGCGAGCTTGTTGTCGGCGCGTTCTGAGTGTCGCGACGCTGGAGCGGTTATCTTGAAAAGACGACAAGTTTATGTTTGATAGTTAGTATGTTTTCTTGAAATCACAGACTGATTTGCGATCGCTTTGAAGCGTTTTGTGGAATAGAAGTAGTAGTGTACTACTCTTCTCCCCTGTTTTTTTTGGAAAAATAGAGGGGGTTGGATCGCAATGTATATTCTGAATACGTGTTTTGTCGAGCGAAGCTTGCGGTATTCGAGCGTTGAGTGGCAGAATCTTAACTTGTAATATGGACATTTTTGTTGTTGAGCTAACCCATTAAAAATGTGGTTTAATGGGAGCCCAAAAAGTTGTTGGAGCCCAAAAATTGTTGAGTCCACAATAGAATTGTTTAGCCCTCTTGGAGGATCTAAATGTTGAAATGTCAAATGACCATTGATTATCCGCCCGCTTTCTCGTTTTTAAATTTTTTTTTTAGAATAGTGGGTGATTCAAACCGCAACGCATCTTCTATAACTGACTAGGTTATAACCCGTGGGAACCACGGTTAAAAACTAAACGAATTTTGATAGCTAAAATTCTTAATTATTAATTAATGTTTTTCAAAAATGATTAAGTAGCAGAGTTATGTAATTGTTATGTAACTTTATCATGATTGTTTCAAATAAATATATGATTTTTTTTAAGATACATGAGACATTATTTATGTGTAAATTAATGAAAAAAATTATGATATTATAATAAAATATAAATTTGATTATAAAATAAAACAACCACAATCAATGAAATAAATGAAAATTAGTATATGGCAAAATATAAATTAATTTATTGTAATAAACATATATTAAAATATAATTATAAAGTCAACTAATATTGTAATATTTAACAGTCAAGTGCAAAATTGATGTGCAGTTTGCTTCTTGACTTTTTTAATTTGAATAGGAAGACTTCCACTGTTTATTCCAGCTTTATATTCAAGAGACTCGTCTTCATCCATTAGCTGGAAGTTACGACTCCAATGCTTCACGTTATTTAAAAATCATTAATATCAAATATGTTAGTTTTTCGCAAAATCAACATAAAATTAATGTCAAAAGAATATAAAGAAAACATGTATTTATACGAACAACCATATCAATTTGCAAGAAAAGATACTTATCGTAAAAAAGAAGTTTCTAGGCTTTTATTCCATAGAGGTTGGTTGAACTATGTAATTTCGTAAAAAAAATATTCAAAATTCACACGTTCACAATATTTGCTAGTAATATGTGATTTACCATAACATGGACCATTTTTAAGAAATGAACAAAAGAAAAGAATTTCACTAAATCCATTTTGTAAGCCTTATAGATATCATGTGATAAATGTTCTTCCATGAAAAGCCTATGATTTTGGTTATTATAGTGATTATCCCATAAAAGCTGTTTAAGTTAAACTACATTCATTTGTAAATTTCATGAATCCATGATTTTAGCTGTCCAAAGAAATACATATTTCTAGTTTTACATTGTATACGTACATGTTATATATGTTAAAAGTAAAAATAATTAGACATCTAATTCCAAGTCCTCACAAAATATGCTCATTGTCATTACTCAATAGTTGCTCACATAATCAACTTTCACAGTTTCCACACATACATACAATAATAGGTTAAAGAGAAACACTAAAGGAGGCAAAGATAGCATTTTTGCAATAACACATACATGAAAGTTTTCATTTGGGAAAATTATCGAACAGCTGGCATGCGTTATGAAATAGTTGTTAGTTAGAATGAAAGAGAGATGCTCTTGCCTTGTTAGCGGTAAAGTTAGATACATGTAATGTCAGTGATGTGTGTTCTATGCATAGATAGATAGATAGATAAAGAGAAAGGGATAGATCGAGAGAGAGAAATAAAAACATGGTTTTTATGGTGAGTGTAGAAAATGAGAGAGTTGAAAGTCGAAGAAGCAAAGTAATGATGCTTTGAGAGCTTTCATCTCGTGGTGATATAGCACAAAAGGTAGAGCTATAAGCAGATACATTAACTGATGAGCATTAGGTCGCTGGTGAGGAGGAAGAGAATCAGTTTTTGGTGAGGATAAAGGAGCAATATGGGAGATGGAGGACGATGACTCGATGCACAGAAGGGGCCTGGTGGTGATTAACCTTCTTCGCCTAATAATTATTACTTATTGAACCAAAAATCAGCCACGACAAGGGAAAGATTATCAGAAGGGTTGAACACCAGGAAAAAAAATTGCGAACAAAAAGAAAAATTGTAGAAAATTAGAGCGTATATCTAGCCTTTTCCAGCTAATCAACCCAGAAATCTCGGTGATCAATAGTTGATTTCTCCTCGTCAAGTTGGAAACTCGTATGAGTTTGGAAAGGTAGGAAAAAAGAAGCTGATATTTAGGGATTTAACTTGGTTGATGGAATGGGCGGGAATAAGAGTCAGGGCTTAGGAGAAAGTGCCACCTGGCAAAGAAGAAGGTAGAAAACAGACATGTGGCATGCTAGAGATTCTTTTATTAGAAGACTAAGTGTGAGACACATGTATTACATGAGTTTATTTAAAAAAAATTAAATATAAAATTTTAACAATTTGAAAACTTTAAATTTATAAGAAATTTTTGAATTATTAAAATTAATGAGACTTTAATGCATTAGATACATTACATATATAAACCATTTTCTAATAAATACCTTACATATATATTACCTTATATATTAAATGTGGATTTTAATTTAATAAAATAAAAAATACAATAAAATGACAAGTGGAAAATAGAAAATTTTAAAATTTCTAGAAAATGTGATGTGTCCAAATGAATAAGAAGAGGACATGTGGCAAAGTCATTTTCATTTATTAGGGTAGATAGATAGAAGATAGATTTTTACTGGACAAAACCGCAACATATGAGCATTGGGAGGTTGGTAAAATATATTTTGCTATTAGATTAGACCAATAATAAAATGGAAGAGCTAGTTTGGGAGGAGCCCCAAGTTAATAGCCCGTTTATCATGGGAGCCCAAAAAGAAATGGAAGCCCATATGAAATGATTCAACCCTTTTTTTTTTTTTTTTTTTTTTTTTTTTTTTGACTGATTGTAAACAGACGTGGCCTATTGTTCTTCTTCAGGTTTGATTGAATCATTTTCTAGCTACATCTTGTTTTCATCATCCGTCAAAGGGAAAATGCCAAAGGACAGGACGAAACGCCAGTGACCTTCGATGGGAGGTCTATTATCGGAGGATGTCGACTGTAGAAGTGTGGAAGTGAACGGCAACAATACTCGTTCCTCGTTGGAGCTCACGCCTGTGAGAGGGGATCGGAGTTGCGAGGGTGATGGGTTGTGTTAGTCTAAGGAGACGATCAATCGGTGATGCCTTTGCCTTGTTTTCCGGTAGCAAACAAGGAACGTATGGGCGGTAGTCGTTACCAGTGGCGATAATGGAGGTCACAGCCGGAGCTGGAACTACCGACGGTGACGTTGTGGTTTTCGACGTTCGCTGCTATGAGGGTCCGTCGGAGTTCTCCATCTGCCGAAAGAGACCGGAGCGGTGATTAGCATTTTAGTTCCAACTGTTGGCGGCAGATCGGGAAAGCACGGGGCCGGCCAGTGCTGTTTGATCGGAGCTTTTGGAGGTGTTTCGTCGGGCCTCCGCTGGTGGTTAGCTGGTGACGACCTATGGTGGTCGGGATGCGTCCATCAACTAGGTTATTTCAGAGATTTCCTTTCTCGTCGTCGTCTGATTTGGTGGCCATGTGAGAGGTTGCTCCAACCGTTGACGTATGATTTGAGCGAAGCGGAAGAAAATGGCGGAACCAAGGCGGGGCCAACTCTTCTTTTGTCTTTCTCTTTTTTTGTTATGTCGTCTGTGGAGAGACGAAAATAGCAATATTCATGTCACTTTTTTGTGCTATCAGGAAGTAAGAATTTATTCTTTCAGGAATATCGGATGCAGCTGGGTGAAAGAACAAACTATTTTGGTGGGCAGGGGCGGAACACAAACATTATTATTAGGGGCCGAAATTAAAATTTCAAAACACAACTATATAAAAAAAAAATTGGCTCAAAATTATAACATCAAAATTTGTAACAAGAAAACTAATAACATATAATTTTATATTGCTCTTCAAAGTGGAACGAACTTGATGATTTTTTCATTTTTTGAAGTCTTGCATAATTGTTTTTAGATTAATTTGTTCGTATAGAAACACTAAAAGTTGGGATATTTTCATACAAAACAATATATAATATATGATAGTTTTTTAGAACCTTAAATAAAATTAACATTTTTTATACACAACTTATTAATAATCGATTGTTTTTTCATGTTGATATATATATATATATTATATAAAACAATTAACTAACGGTTACTAAATAATAAAATATAATACTAAAATATAATCACAACCAACAAATATATATAGCAAACAATTACATTTTGTATAAAAATACAAGTTATTAAAATTTTTCTATGATAATATTAAAACCAAAATAAAAAGTATATTGTGATTTTAACTAATTCTATTATACAATTCGTGTTTACTGTTAATTTACAAAAAACTTTATATAATAGAAAATCAATAAATAATATCAATAAATTCAAAGTAAATGTTAAAGTAAATGTTATCATTGATATGGTAAAGACTTGTCACTTTGTTAGCTAATATGTGTACCATATGTCTGTTTACACTCCACCATCGTTTCAAGTTCCAGAGTAATAGACTCATACATAAAAGCAAGAGAAACAAAAGAGTCAAGAGAGTTACAGAGAGAGGAAAAAATACCAGTAGATTTCTCTTGTGGAGAGGAGATCGGAAATGGAGAGCGTTCGCCGGCAGTGAGCATACCGCACGACGGAGAAAAGAGAGCAAGGTGGAGAAGCTACAATCCGACAAAGGAGAATCGATAGTCCGAGGTGTGGCGACAGAGACTGATGGGGAGTTGCAGTTTATCGACAGGCAGTGGGAGATAGCGTTATTCCGGTGATATTTTGATGTTTCTGGTTTTGAAGTTTCTGGATCTTTATTGTTTTCTTAGAGTCAAAATCTTGAGTTAATAATTTTGTACTTTTGGTTTTGTTTTATAGAGTTTAAAAGATAGTTTCTTAGTTTGATTAGTTTCCTAATTTGATACGGTTTCTTTTGATTCTATCAGTTATTTTATTTTTTATTCTATTTTTGATTTAATCAGTGATTTCCGGATGATTTTGTTAGTTGATATCAAAATTTTATAACTCAAAACAGAGGGGGCCAATTTAACAAATATAATGATTATTTGATTTATTTTATAAAAAACTATAAACATATAAGATATTAGGAACCTTAAAACCGGGGAGGCCATGCCCCCCCTAGCCCCTCTTAGGATCCGCCACTGTTGGTGGGGCTTTCGAGATGTACAAACATCAAAATTACGTGAACAAGAGACAACCTAGTTGTTTTTTGTTTTTTCTTTTTTTTTTGCTTTTGCTTTTGTCCATTGAAATGAGACACACTCATGCATTTTTCTTTTAACGAGGTTTGTACAACTTATGAGCATAGATTTTCGAGTTTTATTTCTTTAAGATGTATTTCGGTGCAAAAAAGATGAATCATCAACAGATTTATGAGATTTTTTTATGGATTTAGAATGTCCAAGCACCATAACAGAATTTACATGTATGTGTTTCATAGGATGTTGAATATTCATGAAAACCTCAACTAAAAAAAGTTTTTTAGGAATATGAATTTGGTAAAGCTGTAGAAATTCATTAAACTTTCTTTCTTCCCTATTTTTCTGAATAAATCACGAAAATAAACTAATAAAAGAGATAAGAAATTCTTTTCTTCTCAACTTTCTGAATAAGTTGCCAAAATACGAACAAAAACTAATCCAAGATACTTTTCTTATGTTTAAAAAACGTTTAAACGTGTTGATGAGCTAAAATTGATTTTGTTGGCCGTGTGAGCTGAAAATTGTGTATAAACTTATGAAAACTTATGTTATCCTCAGGTTATTGGATAAAACGCAAAAATATGAACAAAGAATGGGTAAAAGCTCGTGAAAACTTATTTTCTTCCCAACTTGTTGAACAAACCACCAAAGCATAAACGAAAATTAATCTGCGAACATCTTTGCAAGCCTGGAAAATGTTCAAATGAGCAAGAAATGGAGCAGATCTAGAGATCTAAGGGAAGAAACGAAGCAGATCTACGTTCGGTAAATAGATTTTGTCAGATCTTGGTGAGAGCCAAATGGATATGAACAGATGATGGTTGAAATGAACAGATGTGAGTATCCTTGAGGCGAAGAACAATAGATCTGAACCGTTGATAAGTAGATTTAGATAGATCTTGGCGAGAGTCGAACGTATATGAAAAAATAATGGTTCAAATGAAAGGATCTGAGCAGATTTGAGGCGAAGAAAACATATTTGAATAGATTGGACGCGAAACTAAGGTTGCAACCAAAAGACGATATTTATTCGTTCTTGGTCGAATTGATGGTGCCAAATGTTGCAACATCTCACCAGGTCTTTGGGTCTTGGAGTCTTGGATCCGGATCGGATATCCGGGTGTGATGTCGTCTGTGTATTCTCGACTTAATACTTATCAAGAACTACAACATATCGCTAGAGTTGCCCCAGGGACTGTGCCCCGACAGCAAGCTCCGACGATCAAGTTGGATTAGTGTTGAGGATGAATGGGTTTCTCTCTAGAAAAGGTCCCCTTCTATGGTGGAGATTATGTTATATTTATGAGGGACAATTAGGTCTAGGGAGAGTTAGTTCTGGACTTGGGCCGACCCAAATCAGGCCCAACTAGAAAGGAGATGGGTAAGACCTCGTGGGCTCTCCAGGTGAGTGCCAGGAGCGAGCGTTAGGCGAGCGCCAGGCGCGGGTGCTAGACAAGGCTGGGAGGCCAAGTCTTGACGTCTGGACCATGCTAATGGACCATACGTTAACAATAACATACTTTCTCACATCATGGCTTATCTCCTACCACACGTTAACAGTAACATACTTTCTCACGTTGTAGCTTATCTCCACCCTCGTCGTGGCATATTCAAAGTAGATTGTTGTCACTGTTCACTTACGTAACTCTTATTACCGTTGTAGGCCATGTCGTGACAGACATCCTGCCACGTCGTGAGTTTGATAAAATGTATTTTCTTCTTATTTTGTTCACTAAGCTTAACCACTTGCATCCTCACACTATATTACTAAATTTAAGCTATTAATTATTAAAACATAATACATCTCTACAAAATCATAGTCATAGATTAAATCATAATTTACAAAAGAAGGTATTACAAATTAACTTTAGAGATTTGTAGCTTACTTCTAGAAATCAGTTTACCTGATCTACTAGTGGAGCTCAAGAAACAACAAAGGGAGAAAAACGATTGATTTGAAAGGAGACTTCCTTTTTGTTATATCCGAAGAAAATGTAAGACTTACAAGTATAATATCGAATTCAAATAGCTTCAGTCAATTGTAAATTTGTAACATGTAAAATAAGCTGAGAAAATGTTCACCTTCATGCATACTTACATAAGTATGATGAGAGAGTTTATCATTGGGCTCATGACTCGTCGGGTCCGGAATATATATCTTTAATGAAAAATCTGTCAAATCACCTAAAATGATATTTTCTTTAAAATTATATTTTAAAATGCAATTTTAGAAAAATTAGAGAAAGTTTCACGAATGGTCCTTTTGGTTTAAAAAATTCCCTCAAACTATTCTTATGAGAGTTTTTTTGTTTTGCATTAATGGTTCGTCTCGACAAAAGTTATAACACAAATGGTCCTTATGTATAACGACCGTTAGAGAGAGGCATTAAGGTGTTGTTTGTTTTTTGTCTGCAAATCTTCTTGGCCTTTTCTGTTTGTGTCGCGCAGACCACGTGCAGACATCAGACTTTGCAGACTGTTTGTTTTTTTTGAAGACTATAGACCTAAAAATGTATGTGTGTCCTCTACTTGGCGCAGATGTGGACCAAAGTCTTCAAAACTATTCAGACATCTTCTAGCCTAAAAAACACATATACCTTTGTTTTTGTTATTTTTTTTTAATTGTGACAAATTTATAAATAAAGATTTAATTATAATAATGGTTTTTGGAGTTATTTATATAGATATGGAAAAAAAATCGTAATATTGTCCTACATTTTGTGTGCCAAATTTTATAAAGCATTATTTAATACATTATCATTCATTTTTTAGAAAAATATTTACGGCCAGACTATAATTGATTTAACTGAAAAAAAGTAAAAGGAAAATTTTAAAAATTTTCATTCAAAATAAAAGTTTATTTTCATCCATTTTATATGTTAAATTCTTTTATCCTAACTACAATGTTTAGATATAACTTTGCAATCAAAGTTTGTTGGTTTTATCAAATATATACATTAATTCTTACAATTTTTTTTTTTATTTTTTATATAACAATACATAAAAGTTGATCTATATTTGTTAATTATCTATAATAAATTAATAAAAATTATTGAAAAACTATGTTAAGTTAAAAAAAAAACAGTTTAGTTAGATTTTAGTTTATTCTATCAGTCAGTAGATGTTAAAAAAAACAAACAGTCTTCTTCTTTCAGACTGTAGACGTTTGGTCCACCTCTTCTACTACAGAGGTCTATAGATATGGTCTGTAGACTGTAGACAAACATTTTACTTCAGAAAAAACAAACAACACTAAGTCCCTATAAGAACCATTTGTGAAATTTTGTGAAACTTCACACAATCACCATTTGTAATTCTTTATAAAACTTCACATAAGGAGCATTTGTGAAATTTTATAAAATTCTATTAAATTTTGTATTAATTATCATAAATTAAATTAAAATAAAAAACTAAAACATAGAAAATGTAATATTTTTATAAATAAAAAACAGAACTTACTAATTTTAATCAAAATCAAATATATTTTATTTAATATATAAATAATATTTGTTATGTAAACTTTATCTAAAATATTTAAATTACAATACATAATTAAATATTTCCATTTTCCATTTTTATTAGAAATATTTAAAGTATAAAAACACCATTTTAAATTTATAGCCCCTCACTTGAAAGATTAAATACTTAATAGAAGTGGTTGTTCTGCACAAAAAGCGCAACACGACCAATCCTTGGTCACGAGGCGAAGTGAGGTCTGATTCACAACTATTGTGGACTTTAGTGGTCATGACATGACCATGAGCCGGTCACGGCGCTTTGACCGTTGACCGTTGAATTTTTGACAAGTTTGACTTTGGTCAAAATTGGATGGACATAGAGTTTTGGATTGAGGTTTATGTAACGCCTCGTTCCTGGTACGCATTTAAATTGTATTTTTTTATGTTGTAGAGCTACTCGACGAGTTGGGAGCCCAAACTCGTCGAGTAGGAGCGGGTTTGGACACGAGTTTAAAGCCATCTACTCGCCGAGTTGAGATCCCTCAACTCGGCGAGTAGGCCTGCCAGGATGAAACCCTAATTTCGAGGTTTTGCACCGAATTTAAGCAACTTAATCCCTACCTTATGGCCTCATTTCCAGCCTCCAAGTCCCAAACCCTAATCCACGAAACCCTAGAGCATTGTGTGAGTGTGTGATCCATTTTTAAGTGTTTTTGTGTGCTTTGAAGCTTGAAGAGAAAGAAGTAGCCTGAGGGCTCCAATGGAAGATTTTAGATCCAGAAGCAATGTTTCATTCCCTTCCTTTTCTGGTAATCAAGTCTATAACTTGATCATTTATTCTTTAGATCTACTTATCTTCCATTCTTGAGGGTTTTGATTCAAAGTGCTTGACCCTTGGGGTTTGGACGTCCCAAGCGAGGGTCCTTTCAGATATGGGATCATTAAGGGTTGTTAATGTTGGATTAGGTGTCTCAGCCCATAACTATAATTGGGATGTACTTGACCCTATTGTAGCATGGTCCTTTTGGGTTGCCTTCACCAGTGCAATTTGATAGGGTGGACTTTTGAGAATAAGGCTATTTGTGATTTATTAATATATTATAAGTATAATATATTAATTGAGAAATCATATTATTTAATTAGTATTGGTCAAGAATTAATTTTGTGATCAAAAGAGGCTAATTAAATATATGGGGATTGATTATGTAAATCAATGATTCATATAGTGTGGGCTTATGATCCATGGTTTTTTAGGATGGGTTAAACCAATGAGATAGTCCATGGAGGTTTTACCCATGGATCCTAAGTAATATGAAAGGTCATTAGGGTTTACAAGGTGTAACCCTAACATTTGCTACACTATAAAATCACACCCCTAGAACCAAAATCGGTTACACCATCATTCTAAGAAGTTTGATATTGATTTTTTGCTAAGTAACTTATTCTCTCAAGCCTCCTATTTCATTTGGTGTTTGTGACACATTAGAGGCATCACACTTGAGGTGCTCAAGCTTTCAAAGGTCAAGAACTACAAGTCCTTCTAAGAGGTAAGTCATCTAACTAGTTGTATTGCTCAATTGTCAATTTGTATGCTAGTTAGGATGCATGCTTTGGAAAATTGAAAATATGCATGTATAATTAGAGAAAACATAGATCCAAAGCATCTAGGGTTGTATGTGCACCATAGGAATGTTATAGTGCTCAAAACTCAATAGTGGTATCAAAGCCTAGGATTGTTTTCTGTTATACTTGATGCTTGTTGTTTTTTTCAAAGTTGAAAAATCGATTTTCTGGCCTCTGAATGATGAACTCGCCGAGTCCACTTGCTAACTCGACAAGTCCACTCAATAACAGAGCAACTCGATGATTCAGTTCATGTACTCGACGAGTTGCAGTCTCTGGTTGCTAAAATTCAAGGTTTTTGGTCAGAATTTGATTAGGATCATTACCACAAACTGTTTTGAATCATAAAATATGTTTTTTCTGATATGGTAGTGATCATCCTCATCTAATTAAAAGATAATTGTCAAAATTTCAAGATTTGTATTAGTTTATATGATTAGGCTAACTTCTTGTAAAATTGTTGATGTGAATTATCTTGTGTTATGAGTTGAACTAGATCATAGATAAATTACTTGATAATTTTTGTTAGTTAAAATGTTGATCTTAATGCTTTTAGTGACCTTCATAACTTGTCCTCACGTTATGGAAAATGAAATGTCTCATCCATTAAAATGCAATTAAACTCATAAGTTATAGAAATGTAGAGTTTTGACAAGTTTTAATACTTGCCCTCAAGTTTTGGAATTTGTAAAGTCTCACAAATGAAACTTTAATTCCAAACCCTAGAGTTTTAAAAGTTAAAATTCAACTTTTATACTTTATAAGATTATAAGTTTAATATATATACATATATATATATATATATATATATATATATATATATATATATATATATATATGCTTAGGTTATTTTGTTTAAAGTAATTATTGTGTTATTGTATGCATAAATATGGGCCAACCAAATTTACTTATTTAAAGAAAGTGATTAATATATATTATTGAACTAAGTGTGAGACCTGTGTATTACACGAGTTTATTAAAAATAAAAATTTAATATCAATATATAAATATGAAATATTTTATAATGTAATACTTTACATAACAAAATATAATCTTCTGAAAATTTGCAAAAAAATTAAATCGTTTGAAGTATTTATGAGAATTTATTACTAAATTAATAAGATGATTTTGTTTCTTTATAAAACCAATTACAATTTGATGGAATTTTATTTTAAGAAAATGGAAATTCCTAAAAAATGACAAGTGGAAAATAAAATTTCCAAAACTCTCACAAAATGACAAGTGTCAAAATGAAAGAGAAGATGACATGTGGCAAAAAACCTTCATTTATTAGAGAGAATTAAATATAATTGAAAAAATCATCATAATTAATTACAAGGGTAATTTAATCAATTAATATAGATTTAATAAAGGAAAATTGCATTTTTTAAGGAATCATAGATCCTATTAATTTTAAAAATCCAATTTTACGAATTATAAATCTTTTAATTCGGACATTCTGACAGAATATGTTTCTTAGTATATTCAAAAATAAAAATATTCTTGAAGCATAAATAATAAAAATATTCTTGAACCTATTTCTTGATGATGACTTTAAAAACTTCTTGAAGAATAACAACTTCTTGTTGAATACCAAAATCTTGAACAATCAGTTGAAAAATAAAAACAAAAAATATATTATTTCTTATAGAATATGGGTAACAATTGTTAAGAATTACATTTATTGTTAAAGAATAAAACTTAAAAACAAACAAAACGGGGAAGAAAACATCAAAATCTAACAACGACTAAGACATTCTAGAAGAATAGTGTGGTCGGTTCTTCAAGCATCAACTTCTGTGATTCTATCAGACTTGGAATTCGTCATTCCATTCCAACAGAACTGGAATCGCAATCCTTCGGATGGTTGCTGAGCCTCTCTTTGGTGGCCAAACAATCCTTCAGCTTGCAATCACAACAACATTCTGCAACCAAAAATGAAATTTTTAAATGATTATATGAGTTTGGTTTTCAAGAAAGACAAAAGGGGTGTTGTAAATATGAAATACCTTTCCACTAAACTTCTTTTCGAGTTCTCTAACAAGCTTAGTGTGGAACTTGCGGAATGTTTTCCTTAATCTGTATGGGACATGAATCAAACAGGTTTTCAGCCTTCAGCATCCTAACTATAAAACCACTTAGAACAGAGGCAAAACCAACATCACTAACAACAACCACTGCAAAAAAATGCCACAACTGTAAAAGAGCATAGGGGTAAAATCGTACAGACCCCCTAAAACACAGCAAAGCACCAGTAGAACACGTCCAAACAACAACATAGCAACATAGAAGTCCAACAAACACACACACACACACACACACCCTAACTTTTGTTCAAATCAGGAAAATTAAACCATATCTTCGTTTCTCTTCCAACATACAATGGCAAACCAACGTGGTGGTAAGTGTGCGTGCAAAAATACTTACAGAGAGAGAGAGAGAGAGATAAAGAGGAATATCTACAAAATAATCGATTGCAAGAGAAGAAAGGGGGGATGGAAGAATAAAACGGAATAGGTTGAACCTTATTCTACTGAACCCTTTTCTGGAAGCTTCCCATCACAACCTATTACCACCGAATCCCCTGCCTTCGCACCTCACAGCCGAACAGGATCAAATCCGACAAACAATCCCCATAATCCTCTTCTGGATTTTCTGATCGACGGGTTCCAGAGAATAACCTTAGACATGGAATCAAATAAGTCATCGCTCAAACAAAATACGCCATCACAAAATCCGACAAACCTAAAATAGGCGCTTGTGCTCACATATTGGAAATCAATGTTCGATCGAAATACCTGATGAATTGCTCGAGTTTACGTGTTCGATCGAAATACCTGATTTCTGTTTTCGATGATCGATTTGGTTAAATTGTGATGAGTGGAGATGAAATTGAGAGGGGACCACGCGTATTTATTTAGGTATACCATGATTATAGGGATTATTTTTGGAAGTTGCTAAGCAAATTACTAAATTAACCTTATTTATTTATTTATTTAAATTTTTATTTAATTTTGATTGGCCCATATTTGTCCATACAATAACACAATACTTGGTTTAAACAAATGAACCTATCTCTCTCTCTCTCTCTCTCTTTCTCTCTCTCTCTCTCTCTATATATATATATATATATATATATATATATATATATATATATATATATATATATATATATATATATATATATATATATATATATTGTGACATCCCCAAAATCTGGGCCAGAAAAGACCGATTTTCATATATATATATATATATATATATATATATATATATATATATATATATATATATATATATATATATATATATATATATATTGTGACATCCCCAAAATATCGGCCAGAAAAGACCGATTTTCATTTATGCTTTTAAAATATTTTCAGAGTAAATCCTTTTGATTTGAAAGAGTTGCGGAATTTGTTCCCAAAAACAAAACATGATAAAACAATGTTTACCAAAGCATTTCATAAAAGAAATGTATTTTCATTATAATCAAAACTCGAGGTGTCATGTTCCGATACAGACCAATAAGCATAAACAAATACATTACAAGTCATTTAACAAATATAAACATATGCAGACTTGTAAACAAAACAACTTGATGGTTCATCCATCTCATGCCCTTCCGCCACTTCCTGTTTTAAAACTGAGAGGGTCAGGCTTGGGAGCCTGGTGAGCATATAGGGTTTTCAACCCACAATAGATATCATATTTAATTTTCACCAACCAACAATAACCCAATTACCCATTCCCGTTATTCTCACTTTAATGTCCCTAATACAACTAATCATAAGGGACCTAGTCTAAGAATATTTCATCGGGGCGACAGCACATGCTTCGGGGGTACCTCAGCAATATAAGTCAAATAAGGCAACCATGAGGGGGATGGAGTGCAGCGAATGAACACCCAAGTTCATTAACACCTACAGGTGGCGAACCTGCTAATGTTTCCACAAGATTGTCTAGAATAGCCAGTGGTCGTCATCTAAACTCCGCTAGATGACTCAATCAAACAACAACGAGGCCTCTCATCTGTTTATTACACACCAACTATCTACCCATGTTCTACCCAACATATTAGTAGATAAAAATATACATTTGTATACATAGTTTAAAAACCTGTATAACATGCTTTGATCAACACATATATCACATAACAGATGAGGCACACACACACATAGCACATATCTCATAGAGAATAAATCATATCTATGAGATAGAAGAGAGTGAATACACATTCACACATATAAACAACAATATACTATACACATAGCACGTATTTTATAGAAAATACTTAATATTTATGTGTTAGAAGAAGGTAACTACACACTCACACTTATAAACAACAATATTCTTAATACACTCGAACCAAACTTGTATTATTATCATGTTTATGAAAGTTAGTATACACTCACTTGATCAGAAGATGATCGGACAGCACTACGACTTGCAGAAGTAGTAATCCTCAGCAGATCTGGAAGATCTCCTCGAAAATCGAACTTCTCGCGGGCAGAGCTTCGACTCGGAAACCGCACTTCTCGGGATTTTCGGGATCTCGGGATTTGCCTCGGGGCTCGGGAATATTACCGGGGCTTCGGGATGGCTTCGGGGGTTTACGCGCAGAGCTTCGGCACAAAAACGAGAGGAAATTAGCAATTGAACCCGAAACCCTCGCATCCTATTTGTAGGAGGCTGGAAGCCTCAATTACGCGGGGCGTACTGCTCCAGGTTCGTAAGCGCATGCGTCATCCGAAGCCACTTGCTGCGATGTCGACACCTTCGGAGTACGCGGGGCGTACTCGAGTACGTGGCGCGTACCTCGGATCAGATCGATGACTCGCCTTCGGATAAGGCTTCCGAATTTTGATTTAAATTTAAATACAAAATGATTAATATACTTCGGAAATTCATAACTTCTTCATACGAACTCCGTTTTCGATGTTCTTTATATCCACGGAAAGGTGAGACTACGCTCTACGACTTTCGTTTAGACTTCGTCGGCTAATTTTGACTTTATTTTTATTATTTATTTTTAATAGGCCGCGACAGACAAACTTCGTTATAAATTCATAA
This sequence comes from Lactuca sativa, assembly GCF_002870075.4. Lineage (NCBI taxonomy): Eukaryota > Viridiplantae > Streptophyta > Magnoliopsida > Asterales > Asteraceae > Lactuca > Lactuca sativa. Next base: position 19,247,212 of record NC_056631.2, read on the forward strand.
CTTCTTCGTTTGACGTCCGTTCTCGCCTAACTTTTTTATCGCTTCGACACCAACAATGAGATCTTCGATTCTCATTTAGATTGCTTTGGCTAAAAACCCCTCGATCTCAAATCGAGTAGAACAGGCTGCATACTGCTAAGCCGAAACTTCGATAAATCATAACTTCCTCATACGAAGTCAGATTTGGGCGTTCTATATATATTCGGAAACCTCGTTTCAACTACTACAACATAAATCAAAGTTATTAAGTTTATTTTACACTTAAATTTTGACGCTTATTTTTATTCTTAATTAATCAAACCACATAATTAAGCAATTAAGCACAAAACACATAATACTCAAATAATACAATCTTATTACTTCAAAACGGGTTACAAAGGTTAACCTAGACTATTATATTGCTAAAAGTGGCAAGCCTAGAAACACAGGCGTTACATATATATATATATATATATATATACATATATATATATATATATATATATATATATATATATATATATATATATATATATATATATAAAAGACAGGTTAGTCTTACCGTTAGTAGGCCTCATTCACGAAGCCGGTCTATAAGGGGGGTATAAGGTTACTGCCTATAAAATGGTGATTTAATGGGTGTCCACTCTCACCACCGCTTCCTTGACTGGTGGAGGGTCGTTAGCTGAACGGGTAGGATATGACATTAATTCTCATTAAAAGTATAATGATATATATAAAGTAACTTAATTTTTATCAAAATACCAATCTTAGTTACTTTAGGAAAATGTGAAAACGTTGCTAATCCATGAAATTACACTTTGCACCTTGTTAAGTCGTTAGTGGAGCGTGTGTGGTTGACCGACACAGTAATATGGGACTGACAATATGTGGGAAAGGGTAGCTTGATGTTAATCATAGATCAGTGGAGCCTGTGTGGTTAACCGGCACATTGATTAGGTGATTTGTAACATTGAGTGTAACAAACTAATTTGCATGGTTATTCACACCTTGTTTGTGATCCTCAACATCCCAGTCACAAACTTGAAGGGCACAATCGAGATTTAAACATGTCATTGAAAAAGTTCAATGAATCTCAAAGGATCTAGGACTTTCAATCCAATTAGAACTTAATAATCCATTTCATTTTTCATGGTGGAAATTGGTAAATCATCATTTACCAACCTTCAAATATTTTACAATTGGATTACGGCATCCCTTTTCAGAATTGTAGAATATTGCGTTGGGTCCTAGCCTTAATATTTCATTTGGGTGTAATATTAAGTATTATCATCTAATCTAAACTTTGCTCTTCTTTTTCAGATGTCTATCCCAAACAATGCTTCCAACCCAATCCATTCAGGCTCTTTCTCCCTCATTAACCTGTGGGAGGGTCATTTTCGATGGCTCGAACTTCAATGACTGGATTCAAAACATCCGAATGGCTATTCTCTATAAGGACAAATAATATGTCCTAAATAAAGAGCTTAAGGAGATCGATGTCATCACTGCTACTCCCGAACAAATCGTTGAACATACTATTCATGAGAGGGATGCAACAAAGGTGTTGTGTCTAATGATTGCTACCCTGACTGCTAAGCTGCAGAAGTCCTATGAGGACTACTATCCTTTTAAAATGTATCAAGATTTGATGGAAAGACACCATCAAAGTGCTCGGTAGGATAGGTATGAGATCATTGCCTCCTTGATCACAACCAAAATGAAGGATGGAGAACCCATCACGACCCACTTATAAAAGATGCAAAGATATGTGGATCGCTTGCTAAAATTGAATGTCAATTTTGATGAAGAGTTGGCCATAGACATAATTCTATACTATTTTCCTTCTTGTTATGATCAGTCTCGTATGACCTATCATATGAACAAGGAGGAGGTCACTCTTAGCAAGCTTCAAGGCCTTTTAAGAACTGCAGAAAGCAACTTGAAAGGCAAGTTGGTTGTGTCTACTCCTCCTACTACTACTTTTGCCCCTATTCTGGCAATCAGACATGAGAATGGAAAGAAGAGGAAGGCTCCCTACAAAAGCCACAAGGGAAAGTCTCTTGATGGATCCTCTTCAAGTGGGACCAAAGTTGGTTCTGCTAATCCCTCTTCCAATCTGAAGGATGCAGAGTGCTTCCACTGTCATGAAAAAGGGAACTGCAAATGAAGCTGCCCCAAGTACTTCCGGGACATAAAGGATGGCAAGATCAAGCCCTCCTTTGAATGTATTTACACTATTAAATCTAATAACTCATCACATGCTAATTCTTGGGTCCTTGATACAGGTTGTGGATTTCATATTTGATCTGATGTGCAGGGACTAAAAGAAATTAGGGATGTGGAGCACAAGAAGATAAACTTAATCATGGGAAATAGGAAAGTGTCGTCTGTAACCAAGATTGGAGTTTATTCTTTATTGCTTAGTAATGGTTTAAATTTAGATTTGAATAATTGTTGTTACTCGGACGATATGGCGAGAAATATTATTTCCTTTCACAGTTTGTATAAACAAGGTTTTACCTTTTCTTTTAATAATGAAATTGATGGTATTAATGCTTATTAGAATGGTGTATTTTACTTTGAAGCATTACCTTGCAATGGTATATATGAAACTGTGAGGGTTGTATATAACTTAGGAAATAATGTGTTGTACATTGATTATTCGAATGATTTGGATAATTCATGCTTGTTGCATTGTCGTCTTGGACATGTCAGCAAGAAGCGCATAGGCCAACTCCAAAAGGATGGAGTCTTGGAGTCATTCGACTTGAATTCGGATGACACTTGCGAATCTTGGTTACTTGGAAAGATGACCAAGTCACCCTTCACTGGTACTTGTGAAGGGGGTGAAGGTCTGTTTGATCTCGTACAAACTGATGTGTGTAGACCATTCATAACCACTACAAGGGATGCAAACCGTTTCTATGTGACTTTCACTGATGATTATAGCAGATATGGCTATATCTACTTAATCAAGCATAAGTCATAAATATTTGAAAAGTTCAAAGAGTTTAAGCAAGAAATGGATAATCAATTGGGCAGGAAGATAAAGATGCTATGATCCGATCGAGGAGGAGAGTATCTTCATATCGAGTTCCTAGACTATCTTAAGGAATGTGGAATTGTTTCACAATTGACGCCACCTAGGACACCACAACTTAATGGTGTGGCTGAAAGGCGCAATCAAACCTTGTTAGACATGGTTTTTTCCATTATGAGTCGAGATTCGTTACCTATCTCATTCTGGGGGTATGCCTTAGAGACTGCCGCCCATATCCTTAATCTAGTCCCTACCAAAAAGGTTTCCAAAACACCTCACGAGATGTGGACAGGGAAGGTTCCTCATTAGACCACATCAAAGTTTGGGGTTGCGAGGCTTTTGTGAGACGCGAGAATCACAACAAGCTCGAACCTCAGAGTGAGCGATGTATTTTCATTGGCTACCCACATAAGTCCTTTGGATATCTCTTCTATAGACCGAGTGACAATGTTGTCTTCGTTGCTAGGAGATGAGTCTTTCGTGAGAGAGAACTCATATGCCAAGGGGACAGTAGGATGAAAATCGACCTTGAAAAGCTTCAAGAGTCAAGTGGTGAAGGAGCCTCAAGCACTAGCAATCAACCTGAAGAGGAAACTCCTGTTGAGCCAATTGACGAATCCGTAGAGTTAGTGTGTTGATTTAGTGTCTAAGCCCATAACTATTTTGGTATGTACTTGACCCGATGGTGCATGGTCCTTTTGGGTTGCCTTCACCAAAGCAACTTGATAGGATGAATTATGGAGAGAGAGGATTAAATATGATTTATTAATATTTTATGAGAATAATATATTAAAGGAGAAATCATATTAATATTATGCAATAATTAATTAGGAATTAATTTTGTGGCTAAAAGACATTAATTAAACTTAAGGGACTAGAACTATCAATTGTGTGATAGTTGAATATTGGGTTAATGGACTCCATATTAGAGGGGTGAACGAATTTAATGGGGAAACCCATTAGAAATCGTCCTAGGCCTCTAAGGAAGGAGTCCATGGGTTGCTTAGGGCTTAAGCATCCAAATTAGGGTTTCCTTGTTAGATAACCCTAATAGCCTCACTATTTAAAGGACCCTTGAGACTCAAAAACGTGGTGAACTTGTTCTTTAGGGTTTCCACACGTTTTGGGCAGCCTCCCCTCTCCTTATTCTTCATCCTCTTGCTCTTGGTGTTTGTGAACCATTAGAGGAGTGACATTTGTGACTCTAAGCTTTCTAAAGTCATTACAAGGAGGACTTGAGATTGTTATTGCTACATAACAATCAAGGTAATATCTTAAACCCATTGTTATGTTAATATTGATTATCATATGCTAGATTTAGGGTTTAAAGTCTTGGATGAATTGCATGTACAATAGAGAAACCTATATCCAAGCATTAGGGTTTGTATGAGCACATAGGATTTTCTTATGGCCAAAACACATTAGTGGTATCAGAGCCTTGATTGGTTTCTATTGTATTGATGCCTTGTTTGTTTGTTCAAGCTATAAAATCGATTTTTGGCCCCCCTGTCTAATGAACTCCGCAAGTTCCAATGTGGACTCGACGAGTAGGCTCCAACTCGGCGAGTGCATAGAGGAACTCGACGAGTTCGAGCGTCAGAAGGAGGCAGTTTCGGAATTTCTTGCTGTTTTACTCATGTATACTTGCCTTAACTATTTTGGGTCATTAAAATCCGATTTTAAACATATTTTTGAGTATATCCTTGATTAAACAAAAGATAATTACCAATTGATTAGATAATAACTTCCTTATATGATTAAAGTTTGATTATTTGTATTAATTGGGTAACTTATCTTGCAAGAAATTGACTTTAGGTCAAATTTAGATAATCATTAAATTAATTGTTTAATTTAAATTATTTGCTATTTGATCCTTTGTGTTTTGAAAAGTTTCAAACTTGCCCTTAAGTCTTGAAATTTAAATTTTTGATTAAAAGGTTTGATATTGAAATATTTAAATTCTAAAACCTAATGTTTTGAAATGTTTCAAAACTTGCCCTCAAGTTTTGGAATTTAAAAGTTGATTAAAAGTTTAATTTAGAAATGTTAAATTCTAAAACCCTAGTATTGTTTTGAAAAGTTCAAATCACACCCTTATGGTTTTATTAATTAATTAAAGTGTATAATTAAAAGAGGTTTAATAAATCCATAAAGTTTTGGTTCACAATTTAATTGAATTAAAAGTATAATTATTAAAATTGACCACCTAGTATTTTAAAAGTGTAAAATACACCTTATACTATATATAACATTAAAAGTCTAACATTATATATATGTATGAGTAAAAGTCAGTCTTACCGTTAGTAGGCATCATTCACGAAGCTGGTCTATAAGGAGTGTTTAAGGAAATTGCCTATAAAATGGCGATTGAATGAGTATCCATTCTTACCCACTGCACTCTTGACTAGTGGAGGGTCATTAGCCGAATGGGTAGGATAGGACAAAAACCTTTCATTATAAGTATAATGAAGTACAAAAGTAACTAAATATTTTTTTTCTCAAATTCCCAATCTTAGTTACTCTAGGCAAAAGTGAATTGATGCAATTCCATGAAATTACACTTTGTACCCTTGCGAAGACGTTAGTGGAGCATGTGTGGTTAACCGGTACACTAAATGGGTCTAAGCAAAGGTAGCAAAGGGTGACTCAATGTTTGTCATAGTTCGGTGGAGCGTCTGTGGTTAACCAGCACATCGAATAGGTGACTGTAACATGTGGGGGCACCATGTAAGTTTGCATGGTTATTCACACCCGCTTTGTGTTCCTCGGTATCACAGTCACAAACTAGAGGGGCATATCAAGATTTAAACATGCCATTGAAAAGTTCAATGAATCTCAAAAGATCTAGGAATTTTCAATAGATTTAAAACTTAAATTTCTTTTTCGTTTTTCATGGTGGAAATTAGTGAATCGTCATTCACTTACCTTCAAATATTCTGCAACTAGATTACAGCATCCCTTTTCTAGGTTGTAGAGTATTGTGTTGGGTCCTAGTCTTAATATCTCATTTGGGTGATTTATTAAGGACTCAATCAATCAACTAACTTGAATTTAATTTTTCTCCCATTTTGTAGATGTCAAAGTATGACAACTATGGTCTTCCCAAATCCCGTGGAACAAGCTTTTCACATGAAGATGATATTCCACGATTCGATCGAGGAACACGAGATCATGCTTCACTTCCTCCACCTCCTCCTATTGTTCTCCCTAACCCACAAGTTTAAAAGATTGAAAAGTTCAAACTCACTCAAGCCTTTTTGGCAAGTAAACATGAATAAGGAAAGTCAGTGTGTGCACACATCCTAGAGATGAAGTCACACATTGATAGATTAAGAATGTTGGGATCTGTTGTCTGTGAGGAGCTGGCTGTTGACTGGGTTCTTCAGTCACTTCCTGACTCATATAGTGACTTCGTGAGAGAGTTCAATATGATAAACCACGACGTGACCCTTATAGATCGCAACTACATGCTTATTGCTACTGAATCAATAATGATTTGGTGCACTGGAAAAGCAAAGTTGATTGGTGAATCTGCCTTCCAGGCCTCTATGGATATAGGCAATGGCAACGAAAGACATGCCATGATCGAAGAGTTTGATCATAAGAGAAAGGCGAAGTCTGAAGTAGTTTCATGTGCTATTCCAAAAGAGTCAATTTGCTTTTATTGCCAAGAGAATGGGCATTGGAGACGAAGCTGCCCTATTTACCTAAGAAATTTAAGAGATGGGAGAGTCAAAACGTATGGCTTTGCTTTAGGTAAAATCCATTGACTAACTCTTTTAAGTTCCTATTCTAGATTCTTAATACATGATGTGATAAGATTGCATTTCGATGTCTTGTAGGATCGAAGAAAAGAGAGGAAGCTTAAGGGAAGAAGTGAGCGGAATTTAATCGTGAATAAATGGATTTCAATCACATTACTTGAAGATTAGAATCTTGAGCTACTACTTAGAGTTAGAATAGATTGCTAAGAAATATGTATTAACATAGTTTTTCAATGAATTGCATTGTAAGGTCAAATTTTTCCGCAATAAAATAAAATTTGATTTTGTTTGTTTATTTATCCTTGCAATGGCGTGTATGAAAAATTGATGTTTGAAAGTATCTATTATTAGCAATAATGGATTTGATTCTTAATTATGTTATTTGTGGAAAGGTCAAGAATTTACCAAATAGGGAAAGTTTCTCATCGCCCAAGTTTCAATTGGATAGAAACTTGGAATCATACAACAAGTATTGCATGATGAATGAGAAGTTTCATATTTGGAAATTAGACTAATTCGTTGACAAAGTGTCAAGTGAAGGACTAGGAGATCAAGTACACAAGGTTTTGTGTTGATCAAGTCCACCACAAGAGTGACAAAGATATTCGTCATGATTTACTAAAGGTTTAGTGGATATGATTATACTTATAAGATTAAGTGTAATTCCGAGTTGATTCGAAAGAGTTTAAATCAATAGCAGAACGAATAAGAAGAATCAAGTAGGTAGAAAGATAAAAGTTTCTCTATTCTAAGAAGAAGGGAGAGTAACTTTATTATGTTTTATGATATATCTTAATGATTAAGAACCATATCTTAATTGATCCTCTAAGTGAGTCTTAGTGCAATTATATGTCTGAGAAGAGGAATCAAGAATTGAAGAAATGGTTAAATCAAGAAGTCAGTCATACTTCGTTCCAAAACCAAGTCTTAGAGTTAAGATTGTGACATTGAGTGACAAGTCTTAAGAAGGTTTATAACATTCATCAAATTGGAAAGTTGTGATGTCTTGGAGAAGACAAAGACCAACTAGGACCAATTTTGTGAAATGTTTTGTCTTGATAAAAGTTACACTAACTCTTGAATATTTGTTTGTCAAGAAATGTTTATTGACAAGAGAATATTATATGTCAAGGAGTCAGTGGGAGTCTTAATGGTCTTGAAAGGTTTCAAGAACAAATCAAAATAAACCTTATCGATCATCACTAGCACACGACTTGAGGTTCACAACCTATCGTGTTGACATTATCTTGTTTATGTGTTGTTCCAAGTGAATTAATTATGCATATGAGTTCTATGAGTTCTCATTTGAACGCATAAAAGGCAAGCACCTTGATAAATGGAAAGTACATTGATATGAAAGGGTGAGCCACTTAACTACTTGAAAGACATGATGGGCACTAGTGTTGCCATAAGGCAAGAAATCAAGATTGAGAAGGTTTGGTCCATGTGAGTTTGGATTTGTCGCAAACTTTGGTTTTGACAAATTCACATGGATAGGAACACATACACCATTAAAATCTAAGTGTCATAAGATTCCCTCTTTCATGAAAATGACTGTGAGGAAATGCTTTCACTAAGAGAGATTTTAAGAAGATAGTGATTGTGAAAATTATATTCTCAAATCCGATTATGGTTACAGTATCTCTTTCCATGATTCGAATTGTGAGATTTGGCAATTAGTCTGAATTGTTTAGACACACATATGAACTATTTAAGGCAAAGGTGTATAATTTGAGAAACTTAGATAAAGGATTATCAAAGCATTAGAAATATGAACTTAAGAAATTCAAAAGGAATTGTTTTCTGGAAGTTAAGCTGTTTCTAAATACATGTCAAAGCTAGTTGGAGCATAAGAGTTATGCTTATAGTAATCATCATAGTGGGAGCATACATGTTGTGCTTGTATGATTATTATGGTAAGTATTGCAAACTTAGCAATATTAAATATAGAAAACAAGAGTTACACTTTGCAAAGTTGTAATGGTTGAATAGTTGTTTTACTATAATTAAGGGAGAGAATATTATGATTCATTTCAAATCTAAAGGCTTAGGTTGTGGAATGTTAATAAATTTAGTCAAGGATACATAGTGTGTTCTCAAATTTTGATTATGATTATGGCATCAAGATTGATAAAGTATCAGATCTTCATGTAAGACATTATGCATCGTATCCCATACGCTTCGGGCAAAGGATCGATTGCAGATGCTATAATATTTGACCATTCTAAAATTTTCCAAATGTCTAGCGCATTTAGAGGGAAAAAGGACAAGAATCGGTTTTGACTAAGATACTTAAACAACTATCAAAGGACGATCCAAAGTTCGCTGAGGATTGGTCGCTTGTGAGTAGTTGGAAGTATGGTATTTGATGGACCATATCGACATTATTATGAATAGATAAGATTCTATTAATAATGAGTTGTCATATGGAAAATATGGAAATGTTTCCATATTGGGAGTTGGATATTGAGAATCTATAGCAGATTAGAAACTTTTATGCAAGAAGGATGTTCAAAGGAATGTACTTTGAGTGAGAGACATCATATCTATAGAATTGTTTCTGATAGAATCATTACATAAAATGTTAGAGTCTAGCATAAGTAATAAGAATTTGATATTCTTATACTTATGATAAGGATTGGGAGTTGTGAAATGAGTATGATTGGAAATGTGTTCATTTGATCTATTTCACAAAGTAAGGACCATAGGTAAACATTGTGTGCATGCTGAGAGCATGGGACAAGTGTAGTAATAATTCAAGTAAGAAGTTGATTACCCGAAACAACAAATAATGAGTAATCAATATGGTGATTAAATAAAATGTTTTATTTATACCCAAAGTTTGGGGCCATATGGGATTAGTATTATTCTTGTGTTTCACTTTGCATGTTTTGACTTCCTGAATAATTAAATTGGTTCAGAACAATCGAATTATTCGAACGGACCACAGTCGTTCATATGTTGGAAGTAGGTATGAATGAAGACTGTCGTGAATTGGTGTGTGAATTGTCTAAAGAGTATTAGACATAAGCAAATGTTTGTTGCAACGTTCATGAGTGCTTATGAATATGATTTGAGCATTGGATTAAACTCACGCTCACTTGGATCACTTCATGGATTTTATCACGAGTGATTGGTGAGACGATAACATCTTATATTCTTGAAACCGAGATGTGTGAGTTGTATCTTGCGAGTCGGTTGCACGTTGATAATATGTGAACGCACCACTAACTTGGTGTTATAAAATATATTGTTGTGTGTGATTTGGTAAGTGAGTGCAAGCGAGCATTGAGTCAAAGTTTATCCGTTCCTTTTATCCAAAGTAGGATAAAAGCGATATCTTTGGGCCCCTCGATGATTTAGTGATGGCACCTAAGCGCTTGGCCAAGCTGGGAGTAATTTGATGTGTTCAATTGTAGTTTGTTGTCAGTCATCATAAATCAGAAATCGGGAAACAACACATAGATGAGAATGATTTAAATCCATGTCTCAGTCTATACGATATCTAGAATGGAGGAATATATGATCCCTTATCTAAAGGACACATGTATATGATAAGATCAGAGTTGACAGCGGCTTTGGAAAGCTACGATTGTAGATCAGGATCTGAAGTCATACGCAGAATAGTTATTAGACTTATCCAAGTGGGAGACTATTGATTTAGTGTCTAAGTCCATAACTATTTTGGTATGTACTTGACCCGATGGTGCATGGTCCTTTTGGGTTGCCTTCACCAAAGCAACTTGATAGGATGAATTATAGAGAGAGAGGATTAATTATGATTTATTAATATATTATGAGAATAATATATTAAAGGAGAAATCATATTAATATTAGTCAATAATTAATTAGGAATTAATTTTGTGGCTAAAAGACATTAATTAAACTTAAGGGACTAGAACTGTCAATTGTGTGATAGTTGAATATTGGGCTAATGGACTCCATATTAGAGGGGTGGACGAATTCTATGGGGAAACCCATTAGAAATCGTCCTAGGCCTCTAAGGAAGGAGTCCATGGGTTGCTTAGGGCTTAAGCATCCAAATTAGGGTTTCCTTGCTAGATAACCCTAATAGCCTCACTATTTAAAGGACCCTTGAGACTCAAAAACGTGGTGAACTTGTTCTTTAGGGTTTCCACACGTTTTGGGCAGCCTCCCCTCTCCTTATTCTTCATCCTCTTGCTCTTGGTGTTTGTGAACCATTAGAGGAGTGACATTTGTGACTCTAAGCTTTCTAAAGTCATTACAAGGAGGACTTGAGATTGTTATTGCTACATGACAATCAAGGTAATATCTTAAACCCATTGTTATGTTAATATTGATTATCATATGCTAGATATAGGGTTTAAAGTCTTGGATGAATTGCATGTACAATAGAGAAACCTAGATCCAAGCATTAGGGTTTGTATGAGCACATAGGATGTTCTTATGGCCAAAACCATAGTGTTCCACCTGTGTTATATGGTTTTCATATAACAGTTGAAGGTGATATATTTATCAGTGATAGCACACTGGTAAATCTGGATGAACCTAACAACTACAAGGAAGCCATGGCAGACCCGGAGTCTACAAAATGGAAAGAGGCTATGGACAGCGAGATTCAATCCATATATGACAATGAAGTTTGGAACTTGGTTGACAATGTACCGGGTCGTAAGACAGTTGGGTGCAAATGGATCTTCAAGAAAAAGACTGATATTGATGGGAAAGTACACACATATAAGGCACGACTGGTTGCGAAAGGCTTTACTCAAACTCATGGAGTTGACTTTGATGAGACCTTCTCACCAGTAGCGAAGATTAAATCTATAAAGTTTATGCTAGCCATAGCCGCATTTCATGGCTATGAAATATGGAAAATGAATGTCAAAACTGCTTTCCTTAATGGAAAGTTGGCTGAAGATGTTTACATGAGTCAGCCAGAGGGTTTTGTCAATGCAAAGTACCTTAATAGAGTGTGTAAGCTTGAGAAATCCATTTACGGATTGAAACAAGCATCTCG